>NC_133777.1:72405222-72454732 GCF_003597395.2 Chelonoidis abingdonii | reverse complement strand
GCTGACCCTGCCTAGGGAGACCTCCCCCCGCTGAAGCTAACCCTGCCTGGGTAGCCCACCCCAGCTCACCTCGGCTCCGCCTCCTCCACTGAGCATATCGGCACTGCTCTAATTCTCCTCCCCGCCTGGGCTTGCGGCGCTGATTGGAGGAGACTTAGAACTGGGCTCTGAGCTCAGCGGAGGAGGCAGAGTGGAGGTGAGCTGGGGCAGGGAGCTGCTCCCCTGTGCGCTCCCCCCCCCGTTACTGCGGGTAGCCCTCCCCGTGCGCCCCCTCACCCAGCTCACCTCCACTCCACCTCCTCGCCTGAGGGGCTTTTAGGCGCCCCCAATCACTAGGCGCTCTAGGCGGCTGCCTAGTTTGCCTAAATGGTTGCACCGGCCCTGGGCTGCGGATGGAGATTATTGAAGAAGCAAATGCACCATAGCCCTTAAGGGATCCAATTCTATTATTTTAGGCTTTGATTCATTTAAAAAAATCCTTTCTGACCTTGCTTTTCTGTCTCTGCAGGAATCATTGGCCGATATAACTATCAGAGAAAAGGGGCATAGTAGCATGCTAAGATCCATTTTCATTGGCACTTTGCTGTAATTAAAAGGCTTTCGGCCTTGATGGGGGAGCCATAGGCTACAGGGCCAACACAGAAGTTGGGCACAACTGCGCTATTCACCTCAGGTTCAGATTCCTTCTATTAAATGAAGAAATCCTAAGGTTTCATTACACAGTCAGAGTTTAAGGCTTCAGTTAGGAGAGAGAAAGTGCATCATGCTGGCAAATGGATTAAAAATACATGCCGTGTATTAACAGAGCATAAATGGAATCCTTTTTTTTCTTGAGTTTTTCAGTTATTAAGATGTAAGGTGACATGAAAGGTACTTACCTTTTAACTGATGACTGCCAATCACCTCCTTTTAGGGGAGGTGATTAGTAATATTAGTATCAATAGTGCTTCTCTTGGTACCGTTAACAGTGACTAGCATTCATCTGGCAATTTTCAGTGCAGTACCGTAAAGGGAACTTATTAAAACAAGATTCCCCCACCTCTACCCTTTGTCTTAATTGCCTCATTAGTGATAATGCAGAATCCAGGAAATTACTTCCTCGTGGGTGCTTCGAAGATATGTGGTGGAATTACAGACATACGTAAGATTGAGAAATATTTACGTGTTTTGGCTTCACAAGGGAAGATCAACTGTAAAACCGAGAAGCCTTTGGAGAGCAGGAGAGTCAGGGAAGTGCAATGTTGCTTGTGATTGCAACCATATTTGAGCACCTTTTGTGAGAAAAGTGCACTCTTTACATGCTTAAAAGAAACAAACAATAACAGCTCCCCTAACGTGCAAAAATAAGATCTGTTGTTTAAAGCGCATGCAGCTGTATCCTTCCCATCATGATGCTTTTGAAAAGAATCACAGAAGGAGCAGATTGGATCAGCAAAACTTCACTCAATCCTGACAGTTTGATTGCACTGCTGTGGAGGATATGACAGATGTTGGAACAGCACAAGCAACCTAAACAAAATGCATCAAGCCCAAAGCCAAGGCTTGGCTCTCCCCCACTTAAAATGATTTGCAAGCACTGAAGGGTCAGAACGCTGGGGCAATGGTTTTGCATGAGAGAAGGAAGGAGGGGACTGGAACAAGTGGGGGGAAAATCACCTCCAAATGATGAAGTGCCTTTCGATATCTGACAAGTGTGTGAAACTGAAAACCTGCTGTTTGCCTTTCATGAAATTACTCAGAAATGAATCATAGCTGGAGAATAGGAGACTTCGAAGACACACAGCAAGGACAGTGAACAGATACAGTACTTACTGGATGAGCCTGTACAAAAAATAGACAGCCAAAATATGCAAAGCCTGAAGTTAGGCACCAAAATCCTTACTGAGGCTACGTCTTCACTACCCACCGTATTGGCGGGTAGCAATCGATTGCTCAGGGATCGATATATCACGTCTCATCTAGACGCGATATATCGATCCCCGAACATGCTTATATCGATTCCGGAACTCCACCAAGCCGAGCGGAGTTGGGGAATCGACAGGGGGAGCCGCGGACGTCGATCCTGCGCCGTGAGGACGGTGAGTAATTTGATCTTAGATACTTCGACTTCAGCTACATTATTCACGTAGCTGAACTTGCGTATCTAAGATCGATTTTCCCCTGTAGTGTAGACCAGCCCTCAGACACATACTTATCAGTGACATGGGTTTCAGAGGTGCTGAGTTCCCGCTGCTCTTACTGATTTCAGTGGAGTTTGAGTGCTGGGAGAGTCAAGCCAAACAGGAATTTACTTGTCTAACATTAGGCACTGAAGTCTGAAAAAGTTGTACACACACCCACAGCCCTTCCCTCACTTGGAAAGGTGGGGATCAGTCCTCAAAGAAGACAAAGCTTTAAAGAAATTATGCACCACTACTGTCATGATAAAGACGTGAGGTCAATCGTCCTAGCCCGCTCTCAACAATTAGACAGACAGTGGTTTATTTTTATTAATTTGAATGTTAATATAGAGCTCATACTCGGAGGTGAATAGTATTACTAGGTAGGAGGTAGGCACTAGTGTGTGCACAGAAGATGTATAAGCTTCCCCACATGGCTCTGCTAATGCACCTCCATCCTTATGCCACACACCGCTTGCTGTTCCAGTCTGGGGCCCATACACACAACTCTGTCAGCATATCTCAGTTTGGCCTTCCACCCTTTCCACTGTCCATTCCAGACTCACCCTAAGCAGTGACTGACAAGTCACGCTGCTGGTTTTGTGATGGGAACAGACATCTCTTTGGGACTGGTTCAAACCTACCATGACCGCTTTCCTTAGGGTGCTAACCTAGTTCAAACCCAATTCTTCAGCAAAGAAAGGCTGCTTTAATAACCGCTGTGGTAGGCCAATCAGAATGTTAATGCTATTAGAGAGGGGGGAACCTCCATTGGTTCCATTCAGACAAGTGCCAAAGCTTATCTGAGTCTTTCTCCAGTCCAAAAAGGTGTCTTGCCCCAATCTCCATCCTTCTGTTTGCCCAAAACCTCCATGCCCATTTTGACTCCAGCTGATTTTTCAGAACATTGGCTCCATGAATTCTCTTTCCCTGCTAGTTCCATCCAGCTCCTAAGGGGTCCTTTCATTTGGCAACTCCACATGGGAAGATAGGGCAGTTCATAGCTCTCTTTGCTGAGATTTGGCTGACTCTTTAGCATATCTAGAACCTAACCCTTTCTTTCTCTGCTGACAGCTAAAGCATTTACCTGTACCCTCATCACTGCCTTCTTGAGTATTGATACCTCCATCTCCCAGTCCACCCCACATGTTGCTGCTAAAGCTGTGTCTCCCTGGCTCATAGATCCTTTCATCGACTCCCCATTTTCCACAGCATCAAATTCACACAATTTGTCCTCACCAACAGGGTTGCCACCAATTCTGAACTTTGCAGGAGTATATAGATTTCATTGGTATGGGTCAGTCTTCTTCAGTGAGCATTTGTAAGACCATTTAAAGCAGTGTTTCCCAAACTTGGAATGCTGCTTGTGCTAGGAAAGCCCCTGGTGGGCCGGGCTGGTTTGTTTACCTGCCACGTCTGCAGGTCTGGCTGATTGCAGCTCCCACTGGCTGCGGTTTACTGCTCCAGGTCAATGGGAGCTGCTGGAAGCGGCGGCCAGTACATCCCTCAGCCCGCGCTACTTCCAGCAGTTCCCATTGGCCTGGAGCAGCGAACCGCGGCCAGTGGGAGCTGCGATCATCTGGACTTTCTGGGGCTTGGGGGCTCTTTGTCAAGTCTGCCAGTGGGGTGGTGAGCATGGCAGAGTTGGGCACAAACCAGCGGTAATACCCTTCCAGCCCTAAGACTTGCCATATTTGCCTCATATTCATGGGGGTAGAATAGTCCTGTAAGGCTTGCACCTTGTCCACTAAAGGGCATAGTTTTCCCCTACCCATGGTGTAGCCCAGGTAAGTCATCTCTCGCTGGCCCAAGTGGCACTTGGCCAGGTTTGCGGTGAGGCCCGCGTCTCCTAGGGCTTGCAGCATGCTGGCGAGGTGTTGGAGGTAGCAGGCCAATCATCGATGTACACAGCAATGTGTGAATTATGGGGGCTCAATATTTGGTTCATGAGCCACTGGAAGGTCATCCAAAAGGCAAACCAAAAGGCATCATAGTAAATTGGTAGAGGCCAAAGGGTGTCAAAGCCCTGGGAGGCTGGTGTCAAAGGGATCTGCCAATACTGCTTGGTTAGGTGTAAGGTGGAGATAAAGTCCGTGTCGCCCAGCCACTTGAGTACGTCATAGACCTGGGGCATGCATCGAACCTGGAGATGGCATTCACCTTTCTAAAGTCAATGCAGAATCTGACCTCTGCCACTTACTCCTGGACTCCTCAACCACTCCCAGGGCTAGCATCATCCTAGTTCCTTCTGCACAACCTCCCACATCTTCTTGGGGACGGGCGGTGGTTCTCTCTCATCTTCTGGCCGGGGATGGTATCAATGTGATGTCTGATCACATTTGTTTTCCCTGGCTGGGCCGACAAGATAGTGGGAAGGCAGATACTAATTGCCGTACCTATTCCAGCTGATCGGGATTGAGCTCCTGGCTGATTGCCACTGGCCCTGACTCTGCAGGGTCATCGGCCAGTGGCTCCAATTTGGGCTCCAGGGGGTATGGGGCAGTCATCAGGCCCTCACGTTCCTTCCAGGCCTTGAGGAGGTTCACATGGTAGACCCATGCATCTCTTCAACACTCTGACATCTGTATCTTATAGTCTATGGGCCCTACCCATCTGGTCACCTCAAAGGGACCCTACCACTTGCCAGCAGCTTAGACTCTGAAGAGGGTAATAACACCAGGACCTGGTCTCCAGGCTCAAAGACCCTTATCTTCATTCCCCTGCTGTACTTGTTTTCTTGAGTGCATTGGGCCTGTAACAGGTTCTCCTGCGCCATGGTACCCAGCTCTTGGAGCTCTTTTCGCAACCATAGTATGTACTGGACAGACCTCCTGACCTGGCTTTCCTGTTCTTCCCATGTCTCTCTTAGGTGGTCTAGGATTCCCCTGAGCTGCCTCCCATAGTGAAGTTAGAATAGGGAAAATCTAGTGGAGGCCTGTGGAACTTCTCACACAGTGAAGAGGAGCGTGGGGAGAAACTCGTCCCAATGCCAGGATCGTCCTCCATAAACAATCTCAGCATCGACTTCAGAGTCCTGTTAAATCACTCCACTAACCCACCCCTGAAGTCTTGAAAGTGTGGATATTTAGCAGGCAGCACAGCTCCGCCATCAACTTGGATGTTACATCATTCTCTTAGTCTGTTAGTATCTCACATGGTACTCCCACTCTGGTGAAGATCTGCAGGAGTTCATTAGTGATAATGGGGGCAGTGGTGGTCTGCAGAGGGACAGCTTCCGGGCACCGTGTCGCATACATGTGGCCTGTGCTGCTCTTCTCCAGGGGCCTCACCAAGTCTAGGCCAATATGCTCAAAGGGGATCCCAACCACGGGTAAGGACACAAGGGGGGCCCTCAGTACCCCTTTCGGGCCGGCCTTCTGACACTTAGGGCAGCAGGCGCGGTAGTCCCATATTTCATGGTGTATATCAGAACAGCTGGAGCAAGCCTCGTCAGAACCGTCGTGGGACCAGAAGTTGGCACAGGTCTTCCTTCATCTGCGGGTCCTGGACCAACCAATAGAGAAAGTTGTTGCGGATCTCAAACCAGGGTCCTTCAGGAAGGCATGGAGGTTGATTCTCCTTCCAAGTGGAGCCCGCCACCTGCTCCCAGGCCTGGCTGAGGATTGGGTCTCCCTTTTGCTCTTTTAGGAAGTCCCCATCAGTGTGCAGCCATCCTTGCCCTTCCCTGGTCGGGGCTTCAGCCATGGGGCAGCCTGCTTCTGGTTTCCCAGAGTTTCCCAGGAGTCTTTCTGTGGGATCGTCTGGCCTTGCAAGGCCCAGCAACCCCCTCCTTGCAGGGTGTGCCCCCCTACCTCCTGAGGGGTGTGCGCTCCACTCCTGAAGGAGACTAGTGAAATCTTGCCAGTCGCACCCCAAGACTACTGGGTAAGCTAGCTTCAGGGCCACCCAAACTAGGCACAGTCCTTCCTGATGGGTGGCCTCGAGTTGCACACAGATGGTCAAGTACAGTTTCATGTTCCCATGAATGCAGTGCAGCTGTATGGGTGCTCCGACCAGTGGTCTTAACCAGACTGGCACGGATAATTGTTTGGCTGCATCCTGAGTCCCGCAGGGCTGTTGTTGACATCCCACCCACCCGGACAGGACCCAAGATCTTACCCAGCTCCCTCTTCTGGGTGAGGTCACTGGCCATCCAAAACTGTCCGTAATTGCAGTCCATGTAAGGGCACTGTCTCTGGAAGTGCCCTTCCTGTCCACACTCATAACACTGGTCGTGATTTCCCCCTGTGGGTGCGGTGGCCTGGGATGCGCTCCATCCATCCAATGGGTCATCTCTCTCCCGTTTAGTAGTTGTCCCAATTGGGTCCCAACTCAGTGACACACCTCCTTCCCCACCAGCAGTCAGCCCAGACTGAGCTACTCTGCTAGTTTTATATCCTACTTCCAGCTGGAGCATGCCCAGCAGAGGCAAGGGTGTGTGGCCTCCTCAGCTAAGAGAGAAGGGTTAACCCCTGCCAAACCAGTGTGGGGCTAATGCACTCTGTCACATCATGCAGCATCCTATTGGGAGGTGTCATTTAAATAACACATTGTGTCAACGAAATGCAGATATTTCATTGCAATGACATGATACATCATGGCATATACATTCATCCTGAATGACAAGCAGCAAAAGGAAGCTTCTTTAAGTACCTGGAGTGGGGTTGGAGATGGGAGAGAAGTGGGGAGGCTCACACAAACATTTTCAAACCATAAAACCCACTAGGAGGAGTTAATTTACATTTGAAACTTGGGCTGAGATTGGTGGTTGTTTTACTTTTTCCCAAACCAGATCTCCCATCTATACACGTCATTACATGTAAATTCTAAATTTGGCAAGGTTGTTGCTGCTGCTGTAGCTATATATGACCGGAGTACAAACAACATAACAAGTTGCATCACCTACAGAAGCAGTAGGACACAAATATACTCTATGCAAGGGAATCCAAATAGCAGTCTTGGGCATTCATTGACTCAGAAGGGGCTAGGTGAAGCAGAATGGGGATTTATGAAAATAAGGTTATGCCTTTCGATTATTTTCAGCTAATTTATGCAAAAAGAAACCTAAGGATCAGAGCAGTGAGACACGCAAGGCTAAAGTCTTTGAAATCCCTGTGGGCCTTATGATGTGTATAAGGAGACAGACAGCACGTATTCCAGGGCCAGAGAAGCTATTGCTCTTGATTTAAGGGTAATTAAAGCATCTGAGTGACAGCAGAGATGACATGTGATGCATCAGGCAACTTTTTTTCCATTTGATTTCCTGCTCAGAGAACTCATCTGCATCCTGGATGAAAGATCATATCTCATACCTCTTTGCCTTCATCTTCACATGCACAGCAGGTCCTTCTGCTCCTGGCATTCTGAGATCATATCTGGGGCTCACTTCCTGGACAGTATCTAGGCCCCTGGTCCTTCTCCCAATCAAGTAACTGGAAAAACTCCCCTTGACTCAGTGCCACAGAGTCAAGCACTAGGAGCATGAGAATTGCCATAGCAGAAAAAAGTGATTGGACTTCAAAGGGAGACTGGTGGGGAAGTGAGTGATCCCCTTTACTGGAACACTTTCATTAAAGGATGGTGCAGTATAAACATAGGGAAGGGGGGGTTGCATTCATTTTTTCAGCTCTCTGATGGCTCATTTTGACTCAAAGGCCAACAAAAGTCAAAGCAAGTGTGAGTATTCATTAATGAATGGCCAGGTTTTAATAAGTGTGTGTTTGCACAATTGTGGGTGCAGCTCCTGTGAGTTCATGCCCAGTTGCATTAATTATGAGCCCAGATGAGCAGTCAGGGGTCGAACTGGCTGTTTGCACAGGCAGTTACTGTGAGTTTGCATGCAATAGCACAAATAAGTTGAGCAACTCAAGGCGCACACACTCCTGGAAATCTGGCCCTGGCTATATAGTAGATTGGGGTGTCCACAGTGTGGCAAGTAAGCTGGTATGGTCAGGTACGACGTACCATTAAGACATTTATTGTCGGTCTGCCATACCAGAAAGACACATTTTCAAGAATGAATTGTAGAGCCCTGCACGAATGCAAATTTATACCTGCAGATGCAGATATCAGAGGATAGAAATTGGTATCCGCTGAACCGCACAGCTCTCCCCGGAACTGCAATGGTGAAAGAAGCAGAATATGGGGCTGCTGCTCCCAGGAGCCAGCACCCCCCACTGGCAGCTTTTCCAATGCAGCTGTGCCACCCCCAGCCTCGCCCCCAGCCCCTCCACGCAGCTGCGTCTCCTGTCTGGGGTCTATACAACCCCACCGGAGGACAGGGCTGAGGATGGTACAGTCGCGCCGGAGGAGCAGCCGGTGTGGGGTGCTGGCTCATGGGAGTGATGGCCCCACGTTCTGCTCCTTTTGCTGCTGCGGTTCCCAGGAGAGCCCTGTGATTTCTATCAAAAGATATCCGCATCCGTGGGTATAAATTTATATCCGCGCAAGGCTCTAGTCATGGAACATTTTTTGTGGGGGCGGGGGGGCAGGGTCGGTACCATGCTGTCAAGAGTTAAAATCTACTTGCACCACTGGGTGTCCAAGCTTTGCAACAAACGAGGTTCACCCTTGGCATCTTGCAAGGGACTTGGAGACGACCTCTGATTTATCAATAAATGTATTTACAGTTTAGGAATAAAAGATGCATGCACATAGGGCTAATAATTGCTCATATTCTTATATCTGCTTTAATAGCTGAACAAAATTACTTGCAGACCTGCATTCATGAGCAGTGAAAGCAAAATGCCCAAGGCATTCCCAGGGCCATTTAGAGAGAAAGAATAGGCTTGGACATTGACATGTCAGAATCATTAGCCTCCGCTAGCTGCACCTCCATGTCAAACATTTGACAAAGTGGAAGGTGGTCACAGGTGGTCTGGCTCTCAGGGGGCAGCAATTGGCCCTGGGGCTGCAATCTGGGTGCCTTACATTAAATGGATTTTCTTTCTGTGGCTCTTAAGTAAAAAGCTCTTAAGCAACAGAACCTTGTGAGGGAAGCCAGGGACTCTGTAAAGACCCTGTGAGGTGGACTTCAGCTTTTTTCTTCCTAGATTTATATGGTAAGGATTTGGGATGAGGTAAAGATGGGGATCATGACTGACTGATGTTGGGCAAACCATATTGCTGAACTTCCCCATGTGAATGAAATAATCAGTTATTCTGAAGCAAGAGGCTGTAGGGAAAGGAACGTCCAGTTCTCCCTCTGATAAGTGCCACTCCAGTTGTATTGCTCTTGTCTCCTATTTCTGGAGGTGGAACTGAGGTTTGTATGGTAAAGAAAGGAATGGAAGGAAATTGAGAGCCGCAGACATGGGATCTATATTCTCTGACATAGCAAATCACACAAGATCAGATTGACTACTATCATATCACAAAACCAAGCTTAAGACACCTGTATTGTTTCCCTCCACTAATACCTGTTGTAGAGCCCTAGCTGAGACAAGTTATTCATGAGGAAAATAGAAAATATGTAAGGGAGGGCGGGAGAGGGAGTAAATATTTGCTCTTTGCAGAAACTGTGATCTGTAATGGTCAGTACGACATGATGAGATCAGATGGGCCCGGCGAGCTTTAATAGCCACTTCTGGATGCTGTTATAACAAAAAGTGCTTTTGTTTATATTGCATTGTCCTGTATTTACACAGGCCTTTCTGTTCTTGCAGTATGAGCAGGGATTTTCTTCTGTGTTCGGTCTGTTGTAAAGCACCATATATATTTACCACACTATACAATTACAGTTATAATAAGGAATGATGGACCCTGAATCCCTTATGACCTCTAGTATGATATAAATAGAAGAGAATTAGGAAGGACTGAAGTCCTGTTAGATCAGGATAAATGTACTGGACTTGTTGAAAATTCAGCAGTGAATCAGCTGGTATAATACTAGAAGGTCATGTGCAAGATCCATCACACACACACACACGTCTCCCATAGAGCTTTTAGCTTGACCTTGACCTAACACATCCCTTCTATTCCAGTCCTGTCAACCCTACACACTCATACATGCAACCTTATAAATGTAACCCAGTCCTGACCCCCCACATTACTCTGTCCAAGAACCTCAGTCCTTACCTGCAGCATGCCCCACTATTCCAGTCTTGGGCTGCCCATGCAGCTCTACCAAAGCGCCTCTACTGTGACCTGCAGCATGCCCTGCTACGCCAATTATTGGGCTTCTTCAAGAGTAGCACACTATAGAGTGCAGTATCTGAGTGGCTGGAGTGCTTGACTGTTATCCTGAAGGGTGTTGGCTCAAATCTCCTAAAATCTCACGCTGAACGACCACTGCTAATTCACCCAGCTGCAAAATGGATTCCTGGTCCCTTTGGTAAAGACAGTTGGACATGATGCTGGCCACATCACCGTCTTATGGACTAGTGGCTATGAAACTGCACATGTCTTAACTGCATCAGCCTGATGAGCCATTGGCATGGGGGCACTTTGAGCAGTGCCATACAATCACAATAGACTTGCTGCCAGAAAGGAAATCTTTAATTTCATTTACTCTTTTTCCAATATTTGGACACCTGTAAACTCCCCTAATCTCTCCTGATTCCTCATCTAAATTGATCTAAATGGTAACAATTCAAAGTGATTCAAATAGCCCATCAGTCCCCTTCTCCTTCACCCCAGGGGTTTGCCTTGGGGAAATTGCCCAGCAGTAAGGCCACCTGGTCTGTAACACTCCACAGCTCCCCTCCCCTGGATGTAAGACACGTGCAGTGTGGGGCTCAGAGTGGGTATTTAACAGACAAATCAATACTCCTGGTGGAAGGTGAGGTGCTCATATGAGGCTGTAATGACTAGCTGTCAGGGAGATACATGGTGTCCTTTCAACAGCTGAACACAAAACAGATGAGGGTGATGGTTATATTTCTCTGAGCCCTTAATTAGAGCTCTGATATGGGAGAGGTACAAGTGGAGACATTTTCCATCATCACTGTTGGGGAGGGAGGCTGCAGGGCACTGAAGTTGCATTAACGCTCACTATCCCACGTGCTATTCGCTGAGAATTGTGCTCACCTTCTGCTTTCAGCAGTTTCTGCCCCCTGTTCAAGTCCTATGTTTCCCTGCTTTCCATTCCCTTCTTATACTGCCTTCAGGTTCATAACGGGAACCTAGCTTCAGACTTCAATAAGTAAATTCTAATGTCTCTTCCAAACCATCTGCCCTGTTTTAATGCCTGTCAGCTGAGGAGCTCAATATGCTTTACAGCACATTTGTAAAGGCAGTAAATATTATTATCCCAATGGGGGAAACTGAGGCATGTCAAAGTCTAGTGATCCTCCTTAAAAAGGAGGCAGAGCTGGGAATAGAACCCAGCACTCCTGACTCTCAGTCATGTTCTCTAGCCACTAGGCAATATTCTCCTGCATGCTCATTTGTATTTTAGTATCACTTTTAATATTGGTCAAAATGTGACAAGGGAAAAAAACCATCAAATCTGTTTTCAGGCTCCTATAAGAAGAGGAGAGATGTCCATTTTACTTCCTTCATGTCTCCAAATCTCCCTGCAACCAATTCAGCACTCAGGAAAAGGTCACGGCCTTCCTCACCTGGGAACCATAAAGCCCTTCGTCTCATCACACCAGGATGACCTGTGGAGTCTCCCCCACTTCTCCACCCTTCCCCCATCCGAGAAGACCAAGAAAACACGGAGTCCCATGTGCCAGATTCAGGCTTTGGCAGGTAGACAGCAACAACAGGAGGTAGATACAGACAGCTGTGCAGGGAAGGAAATGGTGATATAAATATATGTTTAATTGTGGCTTAATTACAATTACTTACTAGGCTAAGTTTATTTAAATGCAGTGTAATTAGAGTGAGACCTTGATTTAATCACAGCCTTATCAGACATGGTTACCACCTTTTTCTTTCACTTCCTTCTCTGCCTCCTTCTTACATTCCCTTTCACATTTTCCTCCTCAACTTGCCCCAGCAAATTAAACACCAAGCCCTGAAGGAAGCAGAAGATTCAATAGCATGGTGGCTGCTGGCCCAGAATTCTTTTCTTGGAAATTGTGAAACCCCCACACTCTCCTGATGAGCTGTTACTCTTCCTTAGCAGCTAATGATAATGGATCCTCATTAGCTCTGAATGAATTATCAGAAATATAATTCATCACTGATGGCAGACCTCATAACCCAGCCGCTCACAATGAGTAAATTATATAGACCCAGTCATAAGAGATGGATTGTGCCTTATGATCTACCTTTGGAGAGATTCCACATCCTGTTCCAATCAGTGCTCGCTTTGTCTTCACTCTGATCTAGATGAACACAGAGGGGAGTTGCATGGGTGAAACCTCTTGAACAGCTGACCGCAGCCCCCATCATTTACCATTTTCCAGCCTCTTCTTCTTTTCATGGTTATTGCTCTGACCTTGGCATGACAGTGGCTTGCTCACTTGGCTTCCTTGGGAGACAATAGCCACCATTACAAGCTGCAGGATTCCTGTTATTAGAGGGCATTAGTATTTTCCTGCTCAGGTGCTGAGACAGACCATGCATACTCTGCTCACCCAGTCTGAAGCAATGAGAAGCCCTGAGGATGCATAGAGAATCCAGTCTTTGCACACTTCTGAGCATACAGACTGCAGCTGTGAGATGCTCCTGTATGAGGTGTGCAGGAGTGAGTGTCCTCCACTCCTCTGTAAGGACCGGTAACAATCTGGCCCGAAGTAATCCATCCTCAAAACCACCCCTGTAAAACAGGTGAGCAAGTACAATTGTTTCCATTTCAGAGATGAGAAAAGTCGGGCACAGAGAGCTGTAGCAGAGTTTCCAGTCTAAATAGAGAAGACAAACAAAGGAGGGGAGGAGAAACAGAGGCACCTAGATTTGCCCACAGTCATATAGCAGTGCTGGGATTAGAACACAGGAAGAGTTCTTGACTCCTAGACTAAATGCTATGTTACCTGGACCACTCCATCAAGCCTACAGAGCATTCTGAGCAGGGTTGAGGTCCCATTGTGCTAGATACTGCACAAACATAAGACTGAACTGGAGATGCACATGCCAAGGCATCTTATGTTTGAGTGAGAACTGAGCTCTTTTTCTGTATGACAGTGGTCAGGTCACACCTGGGGCTAATTTGCATTCGGCTGTGGTCATGAATGGTGCCATCAGATGGGTGGAAATTCAGAGCAGAGTGATTGGGGATGCAAGAGGATTGAACTATGAGAAAAGATTTAAAAAAGTAAACATAAGCAGGCTGGCTAAGCCAGTGGTTCTCAAACAAGGGCCACTGCTTGTGCAGGGAAAGCTGGTTTGTTTACCTGCCACATCTGCAGGTTTGGCTGATCATGGCTCCCACTGGCTGTGGTTCACGCTCCAGGCCAATGGGGACCGCAGGAAGAGCGGCCAGCACATCCATCGACCCACACCGCTTCCCACAGCCCCCATTGGCCTGGAGTGGTGAACCACGGCCAGTGGGAGTTGCAATTGGCCAAACCTGCAGATGCAGAGGGTAAACAAACTGACCTGGCCCGCCAGGGACTTTCCCTGAACAACCGGTGGCCCCAGTTTGAGAACCACTGGGCTAAGCAATAGCACCGGTGAGTGGGGTGGCATGATAACTGTCTCAAAGTATGTGAAGGATGCAAGCACCAAAGAAGGATGGGGATTGTTAAAGGGGCAGTTGAGGGGTATACATCTAGGAAAGGTGGAGTGGGATGGAACACAGGAAAATTTGGGTTGAATATCACAAGCAATCTCCTATCTCTGAGATGTTATGGAATCATCTCTAAGGTAGGGTGCCCAGACAGCAAATGTGAAAATCAAGACAGGGAGTGGGGGGTAATAGGTGCCTATATGAGACAAAGCCCCAAATATCGGGACTGTCTCTATAAAATTGGGACATCTGGTCACCCTACTCTCAGGTGAGGTGGTGGAAACCCCATTGCTTAAACTAGACTGAACATAAGAGTGGAGAATACACTGTAGGGAACAATCTTGAGTTCTCCCTCAGGTAAAGCGGCATTTAGCCCTTCTGTAACAACACTATTTAGCCTGCATTCTCTCACCGTTTCCATCTCATACTTTTGTCCATGAGCTCCAGCAGCTCTAAACAGTTAAATGTGGTCATAAAACTCTGAGGTTGTTCATTAAGGATTGATTTATAAATGTTTTATGCTGCCATCTAGCCAGGCTGGCACTTCATGACTGCAAATTACGGATTGTTACCAAGCTCTGTTGCAGGGGTCTGTGCTTAAGGATCCAAACTCAGGGAGATATGGGGGAGGGGGGAATTTTCCCCCCGCTCTTCTTTGCTATAGTTTTTTTCTTTCCTCCAGACACTTGTGACATTTTTAACAGGCTCTCTGATCAGTTCCAAGTGACCTGTGCCTCTTTTGTGCAGTTCTTGTCATGACTCATCTGGATGAGAAGAGGTAGAGAGGAAAACAAAATTAATGGTAGTTTTCCTTGCCGTTCCTCCCTAACCCTGAAAGTCCATCCCCATGTCAATCAGACTATTATGTCTAGCACCAGCGGGGGACTTTTTCATCCAATCAGAGGCTCTTTAAGGGCTGAAAGTAATTGAGCCCTTCATAAGAGTGTGAAGTGGGTCACCTGTTTAACCCCATATGGTGGTGGTGTGCTCAGGTGGTGTCTGATCACAGTAAATCATGGGTTGCTAAATGGATTCCCCCCCTTCTAATATTTATTTGGCAGTGAATTTTTAATAAGGATACACCTTAACTTGCCATTTTGAGAATTCAGTGTGTGGAAGAAGGAGAGGGACAGACACACATGGAGGGAGGAAGAGCTAGACAGGAAAAGGAGGGAATGGGATGGAAGTAGGGAAAGGTGGAGTGAGGAAAAAGGAAAGAGAGACAAGGAGGGATAAGAGAGAGAGACTGTAGTTACTACTGCATCTTCTCTTTTCTCTGCTTGAAAACAAGAATTCACCATCCTATATCAGCTTTTTCCCTTGGTGCAGTTAACTCCATCAAATAGTGTATGTACACTCACAGTCCCTTTCAACAGGACGTACAGCAGGAGACATTCAAGCTTTAGAAATAGACTTTAACCCTGAGTACTTGTGCCCTCACAGAGTTCCTTTCTCATAGCAACCCTTCCCAGCAAGACAGACAAATTAATTGGTGACTGTGGAACAAGACATGGCTAAAACGCAATGGAAAGGTTCGGATCCAAAATCTCTGGCTAAGCAATTGTGCTGTGTGACCGAGAGACTGCAGGGATAGTCAGATGCTATGGAGAGATATAGTAAAGTGCTGTAGAGGGCTATAGTCCATTACACAGTGTGGATATATAGACAGAATTAAAGAGATAGATACTGTGAGTATACATAGAAGGGTACTTTGAACAGACAAATACAGTGGATAGATGTTGCAGAGAGAAAGATACTGTAAGATAGAATGTAGAAAGATGGATAAGGCAACAGATAATACTGTGGCTTGGTAAATAGAGATAGATACTGTTGATAAATAAACCCTATGAATAAATATTAGTGATAGATATTTCAGATATCCTGCCAGTTATGAATATTTGACTCACCCTTCTAAGAAGCTGCACAGTGCCTCATCCAAAATAAAAGTAATGAAGTAGCCAATAGGCTTTATCAGATCATGCAGTTAAACATTTAAGAGATGTTAGTAACTGCAGCAAAATCATCAAGTTATCGCTTTAGTCCTGATGGATGCGTCATTGGTGGCATAGCAATACATGAAGGCTGGCAGAAAACTTATCATAAGGAGCCTGTTAGCATGCACAACTTTAACAGTACGTAAGGGACGTCAGAGCCACTCTGTTACAAAGTAAATGATCTCCAGGTTCATTGGGAATTGAAGCAAAACTGGAAAAGTTAACTGAAAATTGAATTTTAAGATCCTTAAGTTAGAAACAGAAAACAGGCAAAGTCTGAACTTAAAATAGGGTGAGGAGGTGAATGCCAGTGAAACATTTCCAAGTCACTTTATCCAATGCTGCCTGCCTGGTTCTGAATTTAGAAGTCCTCTACCCCCGGCTCCTGCTATGACTTCACTAGCACCTGGCAGTGGAAGGGATTCAATTACGTTCATTAGTGACTGTCAACGGCAGCAGGAGAAATGCAAAATATTGAACGCAGGTCTTGGGTGCACAAAGCCTTTTAGTTCTTCTTTAAAACACACCAGGCCAAATTGTGTTCGCAGTTCCATGAGTGCTTTGTCCCACAGTTTCTAGAATGTGCACATATATGCTTTGTGCATACTGCCCAAATTGACTTGGGACTGTTCTGAGTATGTTCCACGTGAGTGCCTGGGCTGATGTTCCGACCTATCTCATAGTGCTGCTGGAGGCCAGGGCATCTTCTGTTCACTGACACCATGCCTGTACTTTTCACTTTTCTGGCATTTCTTCAGCTTTACCATGTTGCCAGCTTGTTCCTGTTTGCTGGACTGTGGCATTCACTGTCATGGGCTCCTCTTTGTGGCTATTGTTCAGCTCTGCGGTATCCCTGCTGACTGTAGTAGGCTTCATGCACTGGTTACCTTTTTTCCACAGTAACATTTCCACCAGCCTCTTTGGCAGCATTGCTGTCACCTGCGTACCTCAGAACTCCTCCCTTCACTGGCTACACACCCTCATTTCACGGGAGCTGGTCACAGGGACATTGTGCTCTGTGTAATGTGTGCACTTATTGCTTTGTGGCAGGGGGGACATTCCTTCTAAGGCCCCTGATGGGTTTGCTCTGTGACAGTCCTGCACCCCTTCCTGAGCAGAGCCTGCCAATCATTCTGAACCACATAGAGTCTGTAACATGCACCGAAGTCCATTTGGCAGATGCAGAGATGGGCTACTCAATTCATTCCATTTGTGACCTGAACAGGCTTGGAACACAGGTCTCCAGAGATGAAAGGAGAAGTGAATTAACCTCAGTGCATCTCCTACAGCAAACACCCCCAGCATAATTATTTCTTCAAAGCAGTCTCTAACCACAAGCAGTTCAATTTCCCCTCTTCCTGTAACAGGCAGTATATTAACTGTATGTTTTATAAATCATTCTACCTGTGTCCCTGTAAAGTCTCATAGAAACAAATGTACACACTACTCTCTTCGCTCACTACTAATGTTGCTGTCAGGGCCCAGTACCTGTTTGTGGGGAGAAAGAAAGACTTTATATATATATGGCTTTAAACACCAAATTAAATGTGAAATTAGCATTGAACTGTTCAGTCTCTTTCCAGTAATCATGCTTAACATAGTGGTGAGAGAATCAAGTGCTTTGCATGGTAGGTGCCAATTGTGTCCCTTTCAGGAGGCATGAAATCTCCCAAGGATGATTGGGCACCACATGCAGGGAAAGTGATAAAACCCTGTCAGGTTAGGTGAGAAGGGCTTGGTGGCGGGGGAGGGTTTAAGCAGCAACTTTTTATCTACACGGTTGCAACTTGTAATAATAAGGGCTTGTTATCAGTGGACTATTTCCAGTACAGTGAATATATCAAAAGTTGTAGTCTCCAGCAGAGGAAATGGATAGGTTTGAGTTTAAAGAGCAGTCCCCATCGCAGAAGAGTCTCGGTTATATGAAGTGAAACATTATCTGTTTCTTGACTATGGGGAACAGCATGGGAGAAGGGCAACCCACACTTCTGAAGGAAGTGGAGCTTGAAAACTGTGAGGGAAGAGCCCGCTTGGAAAACTTTCCTTTTACTCAAGAAATATCTTTTCCTCTTCCTTGGTCGTCTCTCTGAGGATCTCAGGGAATGGAAGAAGGCAGTGCTCTCTAGTGTTTCGAGCAGACGGCTGGAATCAGTAGGTTTGGGTTATGTGCCCTGGTTCCAGTTCTGCCATGTCATGTGCCCTTAGAAAAGTCTTTTGGTTTCTCTGTGCCTTAGTGGATTCATCTTCAATGTGTGAAATGGGGATAATACTCCCATATGTTGCAGCGTTGTTGGGATACTTAATTAATGGACTTGATTCTCTGGACCAGCGGGAAGAAGACAGTTACATGAGAAGTTAATACACACACCATGGGAGGGTAGGCAGCAGTACCACTGCTGTCCTCTTCCTTGAGAACCATTCCTAAGGGCATGAGTGAGGCTCCATAGAAGAGCTGCCTGAGAGATGCATTGAACCAGATTCTGTCATGTGCCCTGGCGGCTCCCCAGCCGTCTGTGGTCTTTCTCTGCACTGCACCAGTAAAGCAGCTCCCGTTCCAGATTACCAGCAAAGCAAGATGCTTTGCATCATTGTTACCCCTCTCCAGGCAGTTTCCATGAGTGGAATCTAGGCAGTGAATCAAACCCAATATCTATAAACTGCCTAGAGATCCTGGTATGAAAGACACCAATGATATGGTGCTGCTGCTGCTGGTGATGATGCAGCAACACTCCTCACTCATTGTCCGATCAAGGGATATCCTCAGAGTTCATAGTAAGGGTGTTAGCACATGTTCTTTGCCAAATTCCAACTCAGGTAATTACATTCTGCCTCCCTAAAATTCCTCTGAACAGTTTCATTTGGATATGGAAACCGTCTCTTCCTGTCCTAAAATGTCATGACCTGTTGCAATGACTTTTAAAGAGCTGCTGCATCCTACCATAGAGGGAGTTGCAGATTCATTGGTGGGTGGATCTTCAACTGATATAAATCAATGTGGCTCTATTGACTTTAGTAGAGCATTACCAATTTGATACCAGCTCAGGATCTGTCCCACAGGTTGTAAAACACTTTGGAATCCTTCAGGCTGCAAGGGCTTTCTGTACAATAAATAGATTGTTATTATTTTATTATATATGCAGGTCCTTTGGGGGATCCAGAAGGCATTTGCTGGTGAGAGGTAATGGGCTATAAGAGTCCTGATAACACTGCCCAGTAATATCATCTTTGACTCCTTGCAGGATAAAACATCATCGTTCCTGTCCCTTCTGTGTGTACAACACTTCATATATATTAAGTGTGTTACTTTTTTCATCTAAACTGATATCTGATCTGATCTGAGTGGATTTTGCTAGCCTGCTGCTGGAGAGATGTATGGAGTTCTCAAACAAAGTTTAAGGCTTAAGGTAACATCTGAAATATAGATTTTAGAAATCACCTTGGCAGTGTTTCTTGACAGGCTGCTTTTGGAGCTAAGCTGATTATCCATCTTGCCTCAGAGATGCTTTTCTCCATGATACTGAACTGCCTGTATCACGTATCACTAAATCTGACATAGTTTATCTGCAGGTTGGCCATGCAGAAAAGGGAAAAGTCTGGCACAGGCTTGGCAAACCAAATGCACTCTGATTCTGCTGCTCCAAATCTGTATTGCTGTTCCCCACCACTACCAGAACAAACCCAGAACTGGCCTTCTCCCTCAGCAACAGCCATAGCTTTCCAGAGGCTTCGTGCTACAGCTGCAGGCGATGCTAGCGCATGTGGCACCAAGACAGAAATGACACAACAAAAAGAATCCCAAGAGAAAACCACATACCGATGATTTTATACGGAAAAGAAACAGACCCTGGGCTCCATCCCAGTGCCTGGAGCGCCTCAGCTCTTCTTTGTACTGATTACGAGGAATGGGTATAATCTACCCAAAAGATATCTCTTCTGTAAGCGTGTGCATAAGTTCTAGCATTTATATTTGCATTCCAACTATTTGTGTTTGTATTTATGATTTTCCTGGGGCTTGCCAATGCCTAGGGGAACAAAATAATTCACAATCTTCTCCCCTCCTAGTGTTTCAGCTCCTCGATGACGGAGACCACCGTGAGAAGAGCAGATGTCACTTTATTTGGGTGCCATAAAAGGCTCCCTGAAGCACAGGAAAGAAATGAAGACCTAGGAAAACATAAACATAAAAGCAAATGCCAAGAAATTCAGGTTTCTCCAAACAAGGAGATATTTGGGTTCCAGTGGCACTGGAATGCACAACTCCTAACTCTTTCTAACACCTAAATGGATTTCTAGCTTTGATACCATGGGACATTTACAGACAGGCCAGTTAGAGAGTTCAAAATCACAAGGCAAGCTGGCCACAGAGACTGGCAACACGTTACACTTTTGGGCCATCTCCAATTGTTCGTCAAAACTGAAGGAGTTTTCCATGGCTGAATATTCTCCCCCTCACTTTACTGCAGCCAGATGTTTTCATCACTGTTGAGGACTACAGTATTTCCCTTTGAAATACAGCCTGAGGGAGGCTGAGCCCCTCTCCCTACAGTTTATACCAGTTGAACTCCTAGGTGCCCATCACTTCTCAGGCTCTGATCCTACATTCCTGTCTCTGGTGAACTCATGAAAATTCACCAGTTTCCCTAATGGAGCTGGACATTTCCTAATTTCTGTACTAAAATCTTCCTTTGCTGGTGGGTGATTTTGTCCTCAAGCCAGATTGAGGCAATCCAGGGTTTTAGGCACGCTATGGCACAGCCTTCCTGCCCCCAGCTCGACTCCCATACCAAAGCCCTGCAATCTATGTGGAGTGGTAGTAGCAGCTCCCCTTTCCTCCCTCACAGCATAAGGAGGCCTGGAGGCCTTCTTAACCCACCAGGAATGGGCCCCTCTCATAAGGAGCAGCAAGATTGACATCAGAAATTGTTTTTCCCCAGAGAGGCAGAGGTGGCAGCATGCAGGGGCCACACACACTCACCTCTGTTGGGGTGGTCTTGGCAAGGTTCTCCAGAACAGTGGGTCTTGGGGATACGACCTCTTCAAGATGCATGGGGCAGATCACCCCCTCAAAGCTGTTGTGTCAGACTGTCTGCAAACTCACGCAGATGACACTGCACTGGTTGTGTTCAGTCACATTTTCAAGGTTTTCCGCGCAATTATGAGAGCTATAATTTTTTTTAATAAAAAGGAAAGTGCAATCACGTGACTCTTGGAGCTGGAGCCCTAGGCATGAGCCTTTAGGGTCTATGCCTCCCTCTATTCCTGTCTTCAATCCCATTTGTGAATATATATACATTAGTCTTATCCTTACAGTAGCACCTAGAGGCCCCTTCCTAGATTGAGGTCCCATTGTGCCATGTGCTGTATACACACCTAGGAAGGGCCTGTCGCTGCCCCAAAGAATTTACAGTCTAAAACGACAAGCCAGTCTAAGGGTAGAATAAAATAAGTATCATTCCCATGGTAATGGATAACTGAGGCCCAAACAGATAACCTCAGCTGACTGGGGTACAGCCAGGAACTGAACCACCATTTCTTGAATGCCAATTTAGTACAAGACTAATCTTTTTTCTTGATGCATAAATAGACACCCCTTTCCACTTCAATATTTCCTTAGCAAGACCAGACCTTTCAGCACCCATGTCTCTAAATCAGAGGTGACATTATGCGCCCAGGGTGGTTCTTCATGGAATGATTGTTTCACTGCTACACAAGCTGTGCTCTAATTAGTTCCATCTATCCAAGTACATAGGCCAGTTTGATTAAGTGAATACTTTTGAAGTTCTCTGTCAGTTTGTGTTGCCGCTGCATTAACTCAGAATTTCCTTTCATTTGTGATTGTGCTAACATTCAGTTAGCATTTTTAGTAAGTGTTTAGTAAGCCATTTTTATAGCAAGAGTTAATGGCATAATGTAATTGGGATTTTAAGTTATGACTGATAAAACCCCAATAAAGTAAAAATTCAAGAATAGTGTTTGTAAAATATACATTGAAATTACCCCATCTTTTTTTTCAGTAATTGTCTCTGTTGGGAACTGATGGACACTAAAATTCTCTCCCACATGCTGGAAACTTATTCCCAGGAATGCAGAATTTCAATTCTGTTTATAATCCAAGGAAAACATCTTTTAAACAGCGATAAGAAATTATATCTACTCAAAAAAAGCCATAATTTACTTCACAGTAAATACAGAAAATCTGAAAAAACAATCTCTAAAGCCAAAAAGCAGAAATGTCATTTTTTTATTCACAGTAGCAGCAAATGTAAGAATTAGGAGATATAATGTACAGATTATTAATAAATAGCAATGCCATCTTCAGTGGATGCTTTACCATTTTCCATTGATTCCTTTTATGATGTAGTGCCATCTGCGCAGACTTGCAGCGACATAGTTTGCTTTTCTCTTTCCTCTTCCTAATGGGCTTCACCTCTGTACAGAGGAGCTATGCACTATGTAAATTCCACTTAAGCTTCATTGGAAAACTAAAGTAGGATGCAGGTTGAACTTTACCCATGTGCTAACCTTCTACACACGGGTGATTTTCACCCATTGTGATCAATGACAGGCAAACATCAGACAGTATGGAGAAGCTTAAGTGTAGAGGCATGCAAAAAAATTGTACACAAAAATAAGGTTAAGCAACTTTTTTTGGTTTGGTTCAAATTTTGGACAAAAAGAAATAAATCAGGTTGAATCACTTTTGGGATCCATTGAGATTATGAGTGAAGGTTCAGGTTTTGTTTGATTTAGATTTGGTTGGTATCTTGAGAGAATATTTAGGGTCTGGTTGTGGGCAGAAGTTTCAGCCT
Source organism: Chelonoidis abingdonii (assembly GCF_003597395.2). Classification (NCBI taxonomy): domain Eukaryota; kingdom Metazoa; phylum Chordata; order Testudines; family Testudinidae; genus Chelonoidis; species Chelonoidis abingdonii. The sequence goes on along the minus strand of NC_133777.1, from coordinate 72,432,153 downwards.
GATCCCATTTTTTAATTAAAAATATTTGCATCCTTGAAAATTAAATATTTGCATCCTTAATTCTAACGTTGTCTCCGATTGCAGAGACCTCGTGTTTTCATCACAAATCTGACCACCTTCTGCTCCCACTGCAAGGCACATTCCTCTGATCCTGTGTTCATTATATATACACACACATATATACATATATGTGTGTGTGTATATATATACACACACACACACACACACATCACTCCATTGTACATACTTTTTACCCATGGGAGACGATGAGAGAACAAAACATGTTAGATATTAGTCATGTTGTTTCATACGTGGTTGGGTGGTGCTCAGACACTACAATTATGAGCACAGTATAAGAATCTATATAGGACAGAATAAAAAAGAATTTCTTCTGGGACAGCATTTCTGGCAGCTTTGTTGTGGATTCATCCTGAGAAGTCCGAGGCAACATAAGGCCTATTTAAGAGGACATATGGTCATCACAGAAAAGACTCTCTCACAAAGAGAAATCAGTGTCCATAGAGCTGCTTTTCTCACTTTAAGGAGCTGATTTTGAAAGGGACCTCAAAGCAGCCTCCCATTTGTTCTGCACCTGCAATTCAAGTATTTGTAGTGCAAATATTTGTAGGTACAATGGATGTAATTTAGTCATTTGCCTTAGTTGCTAGTGCAATCAGGTAGTGAGATATCTGCATGGCATCAGTTTCACCCGCACATATTTGCATGTGAAGTTATTCACTCCTGCAAAACTTGGGGCACAAAATAGAGATGCAGCTTCTAAAACTCAGTCCATCAGGCCTTGTCTACGCTGCACACTTTTGTTGGCAAAGGGCAGCTTTTGGCGGCAAAACAGTGGAGGTGTACACACTGCAATGCCACTTTTGGCCACTAAACAAAACCACCTCCATGAGAGGCGTTAACGCTTTTTGTGGCAAAGTTAAAATGACAAAGCATCGGTGTAGATGCTGCCGTTTGTTATATCGCCAGAACTGGCCTCCCCCAGTATCCCACAATGCCCGCCGTGACTGCTCTGCTCATTGTTTTAAACTGGGCTGCCCTGTAGGCATGCACCTCTCCCTTTTCAAGGCGCCCTGAAGTTCTGACAGCTCAGCATGCTGCTCTGCTCTGGGAACAGAGTGCTCTTGCTCTCTCCCACACTATGAACACAGAGGCAGGCAGGCAGGAGCCTGTGTGTGTGTGAGCGAGACCGCTGTGCTGTCAAGGAGGGAGGTGGAGGCTGATGTTGGGGATGTCCCCCCTCCCCCTGCCTCAGGAGTGGTTGCTTTTGGTGGCTGTCTGAGCTTAAAGACAGCATGCCGACACACTTACTCTCTTCCAATGCACACACTGTCTCTGTCTCCCCACCACACACACACACACATTCCCTGTCACACACTCTCCCCCTTTCCCTCACACACGTCAGTTGAAAAGGAGCTGCCAATCTAATAGGATGCCCATGGAATGATGAGATTGAGAAACCTGCATCGCTTGACACTATACCTGCCCCATGAGGCATTACAAACCCTTCCCAAAACATCCTGCAGCAAGTGGCACAGTGGGATAGCTACTCACAGTGCACTGCTCTCTGTGTCAGTACAAGAGCTGCTAGTGTGGATGCACTCTGTCGACACAAGGAGCAGAATGTGGACATGCAGCAGTGGTTTAATTAAAACTCTTTAATTAAGTAGCATAACTTTTGGAGACAAACATCTGCAGTATAGACATAGCCTAAATGTCTTGGCCACCCTAAATCTTGTAGCTTTCAAAACCCCAAAAGCCTTTAAGCCACTCAGAGATCTATGGGTTCAGTGTGTGGAATTTTGAAATTAAATCTATGGGGCCAAATCCTCAGTGAGGGCGATGACATTGAAGCCACATGGATTTGCACCAGCTGAGGCTCTCTAGCCTAGGACAACCTGAATGACTTTCATTTTTTATTCTAGAAAGCAGAGAAATGTAGCATCAAAGCCACAATCCTTAAACTTCCTTTATTTCCCTCTCACACACTCTGCCAGTGATTCAATTACTAAAAGCACCCATCAGCCATTATGAGAAATCTAATTATCTTACTGTACCAGTTGGGATGACTACTATGTGATATCAAGAACATAATCATCATTTTTTAACAGAATCTGTTCTGGAATTAGACATTTAACAAAGTGGCTGATACAAGCTCCAAAGCATATTTTCCAAAGCCCTAGCATTATTCAATGCCTTAATGATTTCCAATATTTTTTAATAAATATGTTCAACTCAGATGGGTAGTTGACGGCTCATGTTTTTGCAAGCAGTTCAGTCTATACAAATTGGAAATCGCATTGACTCCGGAAGCATAGCCTCAGAAAGCACTATATCTGGAGGTGAAATCACAGCACTGTACTTTTCTGATTGGCTAAAGCCAGGCTGTGACATCCCCCTTGTCTGCCCTCCATCCCCCAGATGCTTTCTTTAGTGATGATTTTTACTGAATGTTACAAGTTTGTGATGAGCCAGAGTCTGATGATACGGACTTCACTAGAGCTAATCATGGAGTTAAGGGACTATTCAAAATCTGGCCCAGTGGCAGCAGAATGGGTAAATTAAGCTTTTGTTGGTACCTCCCCAGCAGAATTTGGGTATTCAAATGGTTTAGGCCTCTCATTCTGCAGACTGGGCCAGCTCCTCAGCTGCTGTAAACTGGCATAGCTGCATTAACTTAAATATCTAGATTTAGCACAATGTCGTCTGAAAGAGACTAACTCCATTGCACCCTGGCAACTGAGATCCATGCTGGAATAGGAACTCCAGTTCGGCTTTCAGCTGCCATACTGATGGTGGTGCTGTTGCTATCGCTCGAGTGCACATTGCCAGACTGACAAAAGTTTGCCATCAGGTCCTCTGTGTTTCAAAGCTAACTCGCCCAACCCAGCTGTCCTGAAGTGGGAAGAGGATATCAAAGAGTGATGTCAGAGCAAAGCATAAGTTCACATGATTCCCATAGATACTCTGGTGTAGTCTTTCAGGTGTTTGTGCTGAAATGTAATTGGAGTAAAAAAAAAAAAAAAAGAGGGAGTACGGAGAAGAAAAAAAGAAAGAAAATGAGTTAGCTGTGGAGATCAGTACCAAGCCTCTTGGTTCTTTGTTCAAGGGCTGACTTGCATCTGTTCAAGTCAGTTTGTTTTATTAATGCTTGCTGGCCTAGAGCTAAGGGAGCGATGTTAAAGATTCAATGTTAGCACAACACTGACATATAGATTTGTTTTCCATGAGAAAGAAATTAACAGTCACGCGTAAGATTGAACCCAGAGCCTTTGGCTTTTCTGTCCGCCCAGTTTAAGGATTGGCTCAGAGGTGGAGAATGATACATCTGGATTTATTGGTCTGTCCAATCAGCCTAGAACAGGGTGGAGAGCTTTGGCATGCAGGTAGGTTGGTTAACATCAAGCCAGTGGCCTTCATGTGGATGAATAATTCTTCTCTCCCTCCTCCCCAAACCTGTCCTTCAGAGAAGAGTTGCTGTAACCTTGATGGCAACCTGGTGATTTAGGGACCAGAGAGCTTCCCTCCTGCGCACACGTACCAGTTAACCATCACCGTGCTGGGAGTCGCCTTGCTGCTGCAATTCATCCTTTTAGTGTTTATCATTTCTCTTGGAAATGTGTATAGGGAGGAGAATCTCCCCTTCAAAGCACTAATGGGCCATTCCTCTTTGTAAAGAGATCTGCACCCTGGGCACCTCCCACCTATCTCCCTGTTCAAAGCCTTAAGACCATGGGTATGGCAACATATTGGGTTACAACTAGGATAGTTTAATAGGATAGGAAACGGTAGGAAAACTACACACACCTTCAACCCTCTCCCTGCCAAACAACATCAACAAATCTCCAAACTTCTGACTCTGAACTATTTCTTTATGTTCATAAAAATGCACTTAACTTTTTTTTTCTTTCACATTTTTGCTTCTGTGCCTGAACTTCCTGGGTCTAGCCAGGGCAGGAACTGAAAGCACTGAAAGGTCATAATTAAGGCTTCTCTGGTGCAATTTCCAGCTGATCAGAAACAGCAAGTCCTGGAAAAACTCATGGAAAAAGCTATCATTGGGAGACTTCATTTCTATATTTGCAGAACCAGTGGCTTAGAGAAACACCAGAATTGTCAGGCACCTGTCCTCTGAACATTGGAAGGGACTATCCATTATTCCCTTAACAACTCACTTCCCTCTCCCCTCCATTGCTTCCAAATCTGAATTATCTATACTCAGGGAGTGAGAAGGGAGAATTTTATACAGATTTGAACATTTGCTTTTCTCTAATGATTTAGGTGGGTGTTGCAATCCCACTGTGACTTTCCTGGGTCGTCAAGTAGTGTAATAAATACATTAGCAAAATAATAAATTCATTATTCTTAAACCACTCCCAATATCCTTGTCTATTTCCCTTCCTGTCCAGAATGTAGCTGTAATCCCACTGCAAGGGGCTTCTAATGGCATCGTAATACACAAGAGTGTTGCTCAAGTCACTGGAACCTCTGAGTTGGAATGGCAGCCTGAATTTATATATACCTTTGGGCAGGGGGAGGACTTTATTTAATATTATATACAATTTAAAAACAGTCATCCCACCAAGTCTTTTTTCTCACTCTTCAATATTTCCTGCCCCACTCACCAGTATACCTGTTATCTTCTTTGTCAACTGATTTTGGTCTGGCCTGTCTCTCTCATTCCTTGTTTGAATTTTTATCCCAATTCATCATCATTCTCATCACCATTTTGACTTTCAAGGCTATTTAACATCCCAACAGGGATGTAATGAGATTTGCAGACACTACTTTCCTGCTGCACCAATGACAGCGACCGGCTAAGAACCCACTCATAAGAAGGATGGAAATGGCCCATTTTTAGAAGACTATCACAAGTGTTTATAAGTAAGAATAAAATGCTTCCCGAGCCCTAATTAACATTAGGGGACAGTGTAGGCCAGGAGTCTGCGTGCTGTCCCTATATTGATAGTGTCCCCAATCTGAACAGTCTCTCCTCCCCTCCAAACGATGAAGCCTCACATGCTCCACACTGATCCAACCGGTGCACCACGCATCCATTTTTAATCTTGCCAACTCAATTACAAACATTACAGGCTGCAATTACCATGGGAACTCCTGAAAAACTAATTAGTACAAGTCCTAACGATGAATTACACCTTTCCTTTGGCTTTATGCAGCAGGAAATCTGTGCTCTGAAAGAGCCCATGCATTGCTTAGCCACAGCAAATAGAATCTTGAGGCAGTTCTGAATGATGTTCCCAGGCCACAGTGTGCTTATCACAGGATGGGCCGCAGTGGGCTGAAAGCCAGGGCACCTGGCTTGCCCAGGGCTCAGCTCAGCATTTTAAGTAGGTGTTGTAAGATGTAAAAAGTCCTGGACAAGTGTCCCACTGGAATGGAGATTCAATGGGAACAGGCAGAGTTCTAACATTGTCATCTAAACCATGGCAATAAACCAGGCTAACAAGATGGGTCTTTGTGCTGGAGACAGCTTGTATCGCTGTCCAGCTGACACTCTCATTCAGTGCTGTGAGGATTTAAACAGTCCTCCTTGGACATATAGATAGATCAGTCTGACCCAGATCCATGGGGAACCAGGGAAATTAAAGGGAAGGAATGGGGTGATCTTAAAAATGAACTCCATTGCTGAGGCCGAACATAAAAGACCATTAGTCAAACCCTAAAAGGTAGAGTTGATTCAGTAACTATCAAGGTCTAATTCTGGCTTGTATTGTATTTCTTTCAGGAGTGTATGTCCTTTAATTAAAGACACTGTTGGATGCAAGTATGTCCACTTACACCCTAACAGAAACTCCATGAAAATGTTAAGAGCCGAAGTCTGCTCTTGGATGGCCACACCCAAGTCTGAAGAATAATTATATTAGATTTAGGTTAAATGTATGTATGACATATATTGTGTCATGGATGTGCCTGGCTCCTTACAGAGTAGATAATGGCCTTGTCCCTGCCATGAGGAGCTTGCAGTATAGGTCAGGACTGGAACGAACGACAGCAGAGAGAAGGCTTGAGGGAATGCAGGAGGATGAGGGCAAAGGCAGTATGATCACGGAGAGGCGATTGCATGCATCTTGAGGCATGCAAAGATGTATTTGTTTGTTGGCACTTCCCCACGGGGAACCATTAACGTAATCATCATCAGTAATGGACCCTACTCTTCCTCCTAGTCTCCCTTCTTGGTCATGGTGTTTAGCCATCATGGTCCAGCTCATGCTTCTTTGAAGGTAGTAGAAAAACTTCCATTTACTCCACTAGTCAGGCCATAGGTGATGGACTGGGAGGAAAAAAAGCTACTTTTGACTCACTAGAGTAATTCCTCTGAAAGTCCTGTCAGACTCAAGGTCAGGGAGCAAATCTAAACGAAAATCACCAAATGAGTAAAAGGGACATCTGCAAGGAGCCAGTTCTCTCCAGCAGTAGACAATAAAATATGTTTTGCTTTTAATCCAGTCAGTTAAAATATGGATGACTGGGTGACCTGCCAGAAAAGTAAAATGTGACTGCAACATCCCTAGAAATGCCCTGGGGAGCTCTCTTTTCCCCTTCTGCCTGCATGTATACATGCAGGTAAAGAGTAATTGTTTGCAGAGCATAGATCAGCTGTCACTTCCTTGTACAATGTGTGGCTGTATTTCATCAACAAGAATGAGAAGTCATATTTTCTTTTGTGGGATTTGGCAGGACAACTGACTTCTGAGGTTTGGTGCCCAGCTGCGATGTGACGAGGGCGGCAGCTTAAAATGAAGGGTGGGAGGCAACTGAAAGAAACAATCCAGAGTAAAATCGAAAAGCCAGAGAATGTTGACTTGAAGGAAAACGATGGCCTTCACCCCCTCCGTGTTAAATCATTGAACGTGCAGAATTCTTTCACGCAACACAAAGCTCCCTTTTCACAGAAAATAAATACGCACGCACACAAAAGCAGAGCTAATTAAGATCAAGCCATATCTCAATAAATATGCAAATTAAAAATCAAAACAAAGAAATTCTATTTATCACATCATAAAGTTGCAAATTGCTGTTGAGGTTCCTGTAGGCTGCAGTAGATGAGGTGACAGGGCTATAGGTTTTTAATTAGTAGGCCAGCTAACAAGTGCATATGTTTTCATTGTAATAGCTGGTGGCTCGCCCTCTGTAGCTATATCACCCCCTTGCTTCCTCTGTACCATGTCAGCATTCAGTGCTATTAATAAACTATATTTGCCTTTGAGTTCCCTAATGTTATGTCATTGGCTTTCCCTTCTGTTTACCTTCCATAACACAATATCATTATTCTTTAGTGAATCTGTCTCTCATCTCTTGCTTTTTCCAGCCCTTAAAAAATATGGGATAGGAAAAAAAAACAGTTCTCGGTGCACTAATATGCATGCCGCCAGGGTTGTTCATTACCATGTCTCACGATTTGCATTCTCTCCTGAGGGAACAGGGCTGTGTGATAGGGAGAGCAGGCACATCCTAATCATTTTTGCCCCTTCATTAGTGGGATTCTAACCTGCTCCCCAGCAGGCTACATGTTACCATCTTTTCGAAGAACCTCTATTCTGCTTGTTTGAACTGATCCATTTGTATTGCTTTGTTTATGGTATAAGACACCTACCATAGATGGTGATTACTCGGATGGAAAATTCTGCATAGCAGAGAGAAGTGAGGGGAATTGGCTGGTTTGGAGACATTAGAACGTAAGAATGGTCGTACTGGGTCGGACCAAAGGTGCATCCAGCCCAGTATCTGTCTACCGACAGTGGCCAATGCCAGATGCCCCAGAAGGAGTGAACTTAACAGGTAATGATCAAGTGGTCTCTCTCCTGCCATCCATCTCCACCCTCTGACAATCAGAGGCTAGGGATACCATTGTTACCCATCCTGGCTAATAGCCATTAATGGACTTAACCTCCATGAATTTATCCAGTTCTCTTTTAAACCCTGTTATAGTCCTGGCCTTCACAACTTCCTCGGCAAGGTGTTCCAGTAGCTGGCAATGTGACAAAGAGCTTTTCAGCTCGTATGTCACAGGTGTGATTATCGCTTGTGTTGGTAGTGATAAGATATTGGTACCATCTAACTGCTATTTGTTAGTGAATTGAGCTGGTGGTAACAGTCCATTTCCTTGTGAACATGTGCACAAATCACCATAGCTATTACCAGAGGTAGTGCTAGTTGTTTGTTGGCTAGCAAAGAAGCCAAGGACTGAATGACCCACAGAGACAGAACACTTCTCAGACCCTCGGAGATGGACTATCCAAGTCTAGGTTGGAACGTATCAGGGGTGGAAGCGTAGGGAAGCTATGACTGCTGCTGTCTTTGCTGTAGTTACTCTGTGGCTAGAGAAGGGGAAATTCAGTCTCCAGGGCTGTCAGTTTGTCTCCTTTCACCTGCACTAAAATTCCCAGGAAATAAAAGCAGGAAGATGTACATTCTGAAGTACCCAGAACTTGCTGTTATCTTTAGGCACTGCTGTTTGGTTACCAACCTGAAGCAACTGCACTAATCTGGGAAAAATTACTTCAAATCAGTACTCATGTAATTGATTGAGAATTTGATCCATTGTCTCCAAGCTCCATTTCCTTGCTAACAAGTCTCCGTGCCCTTATGCACTCATTCTCAGCTGATCTGTGCAACTGGCAGTACCTTCAAGTACCTGACTGACTGGGAAGGACCTGCACATAATAGCATGGAACACCACTCAGAAGCAGTAGCTGGTGCAGAATTCAGAAGCATGCCCACTCGATTGCTTGGGCTGCAAGGAGCATATTATACCAATTATCCCAAAGCTGCACTTTACATTTGTTCCTGGGAGCAAATCAAATCATTGGCATACTTCTCTAAGGCCGTGGGTGCATTGGTTTGATGTGATAGACTGCCTGGCTACTCATATAGGGTCTGATAAAGCATGTGGCAGTCTATGAGAACCTTTCCATTGATTTAAATGGACTTTGGAACAGGCCTGTCTTGCTGCTGCCATTGATAAGTCTCCAGATGTGAGAACCTAGTGCTGTTGTCAAGGCATTATCAATGATAGGTCATCGACTGTGGATCTTGCTTTTATTTTGGATCACCAGAGCCTAAGTCTGTTGACTATGAGAACATGTTATAAGGGCTATCTCTTTACTCAGGTTTTTGCCTGTTTGAGGGTAATTATGGCAAGATCTGGGGTTTCGAACTGGGGCAATGATCTTCACTGTTAGTAATACTCTGCACCATGTGTATACAGATAGTTGTACAGATCCCATAGCCTATATTGATGGGGGCTTTTATCAACTGAAAAAGTGCATACAAATAATAAGGTTACGGAGAAATAGGTCGCAGAATTGGTGAGGGAGGAGTTGTTCTTGGATATACAGGTACTGCAGGTGAGTCTGGGTCTCTTCTGTAGAACACAGGTGGTTGAGTCAGTGTGGGGGCAGCTAAGTTCCATCACTACATCACAAATGACTAAATTCCAGTGTATCCAAGAAACTTATCGAAACTGGATAAATAATATTCAGAGTCTTTTTTTCTTTTCTTTTTTAAAATTTCTTTATTTCTTTATTTTGACAATCACAAAGAAGCAGCAGCATAGTTTAAAAATGAAAAAGTCTGATTTCCCCGGAGTTTTACTCTTTTTTGAATACTGTCATGGTAGACTGAGTAATTTGTGCCATTCCTGTGTACTTAAAAAAAAAAAAAGTCAAAGTCCTCTGGCCATCCTCTGCACAGAAAGCTGAGATGATTTTTAAGTCGTGTGTAACAATTGTTCTGGGGGGTTTTCCACATCACATGCACGCTTTCATTTTTGAGTTCCTTCTGACCCAGATTTCAGGGAAGGTTGAAGGGAAGCCAGAAACTACAGAAGTGCATAGTTTTTCATTTAGTTATTTTTAGGCTACACAGACCTATTAAGCACGTGGAGAATCTCTATACAGTACAACTCTGAAGTGAGCGAAGTCAAAGATCAGCAGGAGAAGGAGTGGACACTGCTAGATAGTGTTTGTTTCTGTTTGCAAAGCAGCCCATACATGATTAAGATCTGGAGGCTCAAAGTGAGGAAAATCATACATTTTTCTGGAGTGCAGAGCAGTGAGAAAAGAGATCCATACACCCAACAGCAACCCTCTAAACCTTCAGCATGTTCTAAAACCTCAGATGCCGGAACTGATGAGACGGCTGAGAGCTGGAAAAGTATTGTGGTAACTGACATGCAAATGAGCAGAGCACACATTAAAGCTATGTATTGTCCATCTGCCAAGCCATTCATTGCTCCCAGCCTGGGACAGATTAGAAGCACTGACCTAGTGTGGAAGATTGTTATTCCTTTCCCAATCCCCCAAAGCAATCCACTCTCCTACCCTGAGTCAGATCAAAACCAATGACCTAGAAGTAAATGATTGTGTCCCAGTTCCCCTGATTCATCCAGTCTCTTGACCTGGGCTGGCTTGAAACTGCTGACCTAGAGATGAAGGACTGTATCCTGTTTTCTAACCCCCACAAGCCAGCCAGCCCTCTTTCCAGAAATAAGGCCAGATTGAATTCAATGGGAAAGGCTTTCTCTCCCCCCAGCCATCTGTCTAGTGGTTACAATTCATTCAGAAATATTTCATTCAGATATTTTAAATACAGAACATATGAAATGAGCTTTGTGAATTCAAGTGTACAAATAGAACAGTTGTGACCATTCTTGAATGCAAATTGCTAAGTAAGCCTATGGGGATCTTGAGGGAGCCTCAGTTGGTGTGACACATACTTGCAGAGAGCCAGAAGATGTAAGTGACACCAACTTAGACTGTCTGTGGATTCCATTAGACTGACCTCTGAATTTGGCCCTGCCTCACGAAGACTGGTTGCAAAAAAAGATCTGTCCCTTTTGAAATGACAGAGCTTCAGATGCTGCAACCCTCCTTGTTCTTGGCATACCTGTGGTCAATGTCCCTAGAGCTTTTACTTTCTGCTTACTCCTCCTCTTCCACATAATACTCACCTTTACACAGAGCACCATACAAGGATGTCACAGCACTTTAACCCACATAGGTTATTAGATCTCACACGAAATATGGAACAAACAGGATGGGGATGATGGTTAAACCAACAACCTCTTTGTAACTGGATACCATCTTTTCTCCCCTGTACCTTAAGAAGGTTTACTTAACCTTGTAAGCTCCTCAAGGCAGGCACTATACTATCTGTCTGCAAAGCACTGGGCATGCCTACAGTGCAGTATAAACAATGATAACAATAATGTGTCTCTCCGAAGAGGTCCGTAAATATCATTCTCTTCATTTTACTGATGGGAGAACAGAACAAAGAAGTGATATGGCTTGCCTGATGCCACACTGGCAAAGTCAGGAATAGAACGCAGGAGTCCTGACTCCTAGCCTCATGCTCTAACTGCTAGACAATACCACCTCACTTTGTTGACATTCTGTCTCTCTCACGATTCCTTGGCAGGAGCAGCAGCACCAACAGCCTGGAGATTGACGATGAACCTCCTTGTGGGGAAGATGTCGATTACAATACTGACAGCTGCTCTGACCAGGAAGGGGACTTCTCTGAGCTAGACGAAGAGATCCAGGAAATCTCCCTGAGGGCAGAAGGAGAGGTGGAAGAGGAGGGGGCCAGCGAAGGACAGACATGCAGCTCCAGCGTTCTTGGAGGGTTTTACATTTCCAGCAACCAAACAACCAAGAGCAAAGCTCTCCCGCTACAATCAACATCACTTGGCGTGTTTGCTGAGTTTGAAAGCAGCCCTGCGTGAACAGAGCTTTGACTTACCAAGCAATAAGCAAATGGGTCACTGCTCCTCTTTACCCGTTTGCTGGCTTCAGCTTTGTTCCCAGATGTGTTGCCCCAGTTCTGCATGGAAAACTGACTTTATGTTTATGGAAAATATGTATACAGAGAGGGAGGGGTGAGCAGTCACTTGTCCATATGGTGCAATGTGAAGATTTAGGGCATTCTTATACATTGTCACCAGTGCAATCACTTTCTCTAATTTAGTTGTCTGTAGCTTCATGTAGATTGTCATGATGGTTGGTCTTTTGAGTGCCTAAGGTATGGGATAAGACTCCTTCACTCCATTTCCTTCCCTTACTGTCATGACTTAGAAAATCTCAGAAAAAGATCTTTTTCTGAAGATTTTTGGCCAGAGTTGAGATATTTGTTTCATTGTATTGCTCCAAGTTTTTGCTGCATGTATCTGAATTCTGATTTTTGATAAAAGGATGGCTCACAAGAATGGACACAAAGGAAGTAAAATGTGTCCCTTGTTCCACGCCGCTTCCCACAGCCCCCATTGGCCTGGAACGGCAAACCATGGCCAGTAGGAGCCGCCATCGGCTGAACCTGTGGACCCGGCAGGTAAACAAATCGGCCCAGTCCGCCAAGAGTTTTCCCTACACAAGCAGCAGCCCCAGTTTGAGAACCACTCTATTATGGTAATGCCAAGGAGCCCTGGTGGATGACCAGGATTGCATTGCACTAGGTGCTGTACAAACACACCACACAAAGACAGTCCATGTCCCAGGGAGATTATAGTCAGACTCACTGTTAGAGTGGATCAGAAAATGAAAAGATGGTTTCCTAAATAAAAAAAAGGAATCCTTTTCATTTTGAAGGGTTCAAACTTGACCCATTTTTTAATCAGATGGCTAGTGATACCAAAAAAGTAAATGGTCATCAGGAGTCAGAAAACATGTGTAACCATTTCATGAAAAACAAACAAAAAATTCCATTAAAAATTAATTCTGGCAAAATAAATTGTTCTAAAATTTGTGATCAGTTGTGCTAGTTCTGTGTGTCTTTGTAGGCCTTATGCAGATGCCTAACCAATTTGGAGTCTTCAAGAAGGCCAGGGGATTCTGCCTGATGGCTAATTGGTGAGGAAATGGTAATAAGACCACAGATAGATGGGCTGGAGACAGACCTTGTGTATTGCTGAGTTCCATCTCTGGCTCAACATGGTCTCTTGCAGTCCCAAGAACAGGACATAGCTCAGTTCTCCTAGTATTGCCTGCAAAGGCAGAGGCTTATTTTGTAGAGATTCCTCATTTATTATAGAAGAAATGAGGAAAAGCACGATGTGGCCCTGACTCTGTGATCCTAACTCTTTGCTACGCATTAGAATTCACTGTTCACCTCTGCGCCCCGGGCTTTCAGAGACAAGGATCGCCATTTCTTCCTGTGTCACAGAAACATTTAATATATAATGAAGTAATAATAAAAAAAGGAAAAATCGGTAACAGTACAAGAGTACCACAGGCAATGAATGTGCAGCTCCTGCTCTCGCTAACGTTTCTCAGGTCACAGGCAACACAGTAAACTGCAAAGTGTGAGGTACGGGATACAAGATGGGATATATTATTAATTAATTATTATTTATCATTATTATATTATTTATTATAACTGATTGTCAGGCAGCTTCAGTCAGTGGCAGCCAAATAGATGAAGAGTCTCAGACTTTGCTAATGGAATCTTCCTCCTTTATAAAAATGTAATGGAGGAAAATTAACCACTATAAAACCATCCGAGGATAAGAGTAATAGTTAGCACTTTTCCAGCATCTTTCATTCAAAGATTTCCAGGCTTTAACAGCCCTTCATGAATTAAGCCTCACAACACCCTTTGGGAGGTAGCTAAGCACTGTATGAACTGGCTGGTGTTCATCTGCATTGCTCCCTCCAGTGTGTGTCACAGGCTCTACACTGCTGATGGAGATTCTCCTTAAGTTCAACTGGCACAAGCCTGTGCTGGTCCAAGAGGCTCTGAGTCCTATCCCTGCTATCTCTGTGAAGTTCCAAATGGTCGCATGGTATGTAGCAGAGTAACTACCAATGCATCTTGTGTTGCCAGTGATTTCTTTTTTTTTTGGCATGGCTAAAAGCACCACCTGGAACCATATTCAATATGTTGCCAGCAAAGAAACTTCCCTGTATGTGCTGAGGCGATTTTACAGTACGTTGCTGAATGACTTTCTGCCATGTGATCTGGACCTTGACCTTATGGGAGTTGACTGTTTGGATTGAAGTCAGAAACACAGCTCCTTTCTAATCTGCTGGGGTTCCAGCATCCAGGTTTCTAAAGTTACAGCCAGCACACAACATCTCTGCAAGTCTCAATCTCTTGTTCTAATGCAGCTCAAAAAACAGGCTGCGTGGGTCCTCAGAAGATGAGCTTCTTAGACAGAGCTAATTCATTAGTTATGATGTCTGCTATCACTGTACAGATGTCCTGTTCTGCTTGCTTCAGCATGCAGCTTCTTGCACATAATACTGATTTTTGATAAAAGGATGGCTCACAAGAATGGACACAAAGGAAGTAAAACACGTGTTCACATTATAATGGGATGTATAACATTGATTCAGAGCTTATTAATAAGAAAGATATGAGTACAGTTAACCTCAAAATCCAATGGTCATATGCATGACAAAGCATGCACTTTGTAGCACACACAACGTGCCATGCACACACTTCAGTACAAACACACAGTACAACCCATACCACAGCATGTTCAGCAAAGCTACAGCACAACTCCACAATACAATGCAAAGATGCCACAGTACAGCCCCCCAACACAACACACACACCCCTACGCACATACTATCAGCTTATACTTCATTATGGACACACACCACATACACACACTTTCTGCAGCGCAGAATATGTACCACTGCACATTGCAATGTACTGAAGCATCAGGACTTGTCAGTTGTGTGGGTTTCTAATGGAAGGGAGAAATCCTTCTGCATCACAACATTTTCAGCATTCTTGATAATCTGACACTGTTAATTTCGTGAAGTAAACACTGTGGGCCAGATTCATTCCTGAAACAACTCTATTAAAATCAGTTGAGTTACACCAAGGATGAATTCTTCTCTTGTGGGCTAAATTCTGCTCTCAGTTACACTCATACATTCTGTTCCCATGCCATTGACTTCAGTGGACTTGCCCAGAGGTAAAATGAGGCAGAATATGGCCCCTCACACAGCTATAGAGCCAGATAACTAGAAGCAGCCCAGAGGTGCTGGAACTAGAGGTGTGGGGGGTGCTGCAACACCCCCTGGCTTGAAGTGGTTTCTATTATATACAGGGTTTACAGTTTAGTTCAATGGCTCTCAGCACCCCCATTGTAAAAATTGTTCCAGCACCCCTAAAGCAGCCTCATTCTGTGCTCAGCATTATGCAGAGGCCCATAGTAGGGGAGGCAGTTTTGCCAGTGCATCTGATGTCACTTAAATGTCTGACTATCGCAGAGCACCAGCAAAGCTGAGAGCGACTTGTCTCAAGTATATCAGTTGCCCCTGGAACATTGTGGGCACAAAAACAAAAGCTGGGCTGAGGCTTCTTTCCAATTCCTTCTCGCGTGCCGAGCAAATGAGGAATTGTCAGTACGTGGTTAGACATCGGTGGCAGATGATGAGCAGGAAACGAGATGAGAATAAAGCACCACAAGAGTGTGTGGCATTTTGTTGGCAGGAAGTGATGTCAGAAGGCATGGCAAGTCGGTCTCGTGACTAATCAGCAGGGAATGGCTCCTGAAAGCCTTCCACAAAAAAGCACGGCCCTTTCTGCTACTTTCCCCTCTCATGCACAGCTCCAGCTTTTGACTTTCACAGGAACCTGTTACTCCTTAACTTAGCTAGCCTCTAGAGGTCAGGAGAGGCCCTCCATTGCAGCTTAGCCAGCACACTCCCTGTTATTAACATTCTCCCTGAGTCATGGTAATTAAGCGCTACTAGGCTCCACACAGAGGAACGGAAATGCATTGACTTTAATAAAACAGAGTGTAAAACAACTTTAGATTAACTCCAGCCTTGTTTATTCTCGCACACTTGTGATTCTGCTGGGGTATTTCTCCAGTGAATGGGACTGTTGTTCGCCGCGCTGAGTCGCTTCACCTCATTCTAGCCCAGGGAGCGCCGTCGGAAGGGCCTTGTCTCACGGTGGCTGGCTCTTACCAAGAATTTTAAAGCAACCAGAAAAGAAAGGGAGGAGTGGAAAGTCTCCCAGCCGCCCGAGGTTTTCATTCCTCAAGAGTCAGCAAAACTGTCAGATAGAGAGAGATGCAAGCCAAATATTTCCATAACAGCCAGAAGAGAGGGAGAACAGGAAGCGAGCAGATAGCCCCATTAATACACTCTTTTGTGCCCCTGCCAAGAGTGTATTAACATCTTCTACTGACTTTCTTTGTCTCGCAGCCACTTTCAACGGCCCCCTCTACCCCGACACGAAGCAGTCAAAAGATGCAGCGTGGAGCAGCTCTCATACTGGACCCTCTGTTTCCGCCAGCCTCCCCTTTCTCCACAATGAATTTTGCACTTCTGCGATGATACTGCTGACGCCCTGCCAGAGCCTGGGGAAATAAAATAAAATAAAATAAAATTAAAATAAAAAGCACCTCTGAAGTCAGGGCTAAAAATAAATAATTAAACAATCAAAATAAAAAGAATCAAGTCAGCGAGCTAAAGGAGGAAATCAAATCTAATACGTTCTATCTGCAGTTTGTTACTGGGCTTCCGGGCTGCTTCGTCCCCTGCTTTTAAAGCACTCTGGAAAATAACAATTATAATAAGAAAAAAATGACAGTGTGTTATTTATGAAGTGAGCGGGCAAGGAGCTGAGCAGCGAGAGAGAGAGAAGACAGCAGTTCCTGGCCCCCACTGCCTTCTCATAGCTGGCACAGGGCACAGGACACAGACACAGAGATTCTGGGCTCTATTTCCTGTTCTCTCTGTCCTTGAGCAAGGCCCTTCCCACCCTCTGACTCAGAGAGAGGCCAGCCAGCCCCTGGTTAGGATGCTAACTTGGGACTTGGAAGGTGCGGGTCCCACTCCCTTGGGCAACTGACTGAAGCTCTCTGTGCCTCAGTTCCTCATCTGCAAAATGGGGATAATAATAGCACTGCACAGGGATGCAAATGATTTTGTGTTTCAAGACTCGAATGCTTTGAGATCCTTGGACGAAAGGTGCTAGAAAAGGCTAAAATACTGGTGCTTATGAAGTAGCATGGCTGTTGCTTTTAAATAGATATGAGTCAGTCGTCAGTTTAACAGTACATGTTGACAGTGTTCAGTGACTGTGAGGGTTTGGTTGTTTTAAATAGCAAAGAGTAATTTTTAAAATCTCCCACCCAGGCTGGTATCTATCAGCTAGGCCTCTCCTGAGGCCAAATCCTGCACCACTCAAGCCAATGGAAGTTTAAAGCTGCTTTGAGTGAGAGCAGAATCAGACTCCTGATGTTCAGACTCCTGGCTTTGGTGGTGATCTGCCAGACAAACAGGTTTCAACAGAGCTGAGACGCAGATGGGTAGATGAGGTCTGCAGCAGGAGAGGAGATGCAAAGTTTGGAGTGTTAGAAATATTGCATGAATAATAGAGGGGGAAATGAAGAAGGGAAGGATGTGAGGGGTTAAAGGAAGGGAAATGCCAGGGGGAAAGGTGTCAGAATAGAGGAAGGAGGGGGAAGATTGGGTAAAAGGAGGGGACAGCGAGGCAACTGAAGAGAAGGGAGAGCAATGGAAGGAGAGGAGAGGATCTGGAGCAGGGACGAGGAGAGCAGCAGAGAAGGGAACTGGAGGACTGCTGTTTGCACAGCCTCTTTGTCCCCTAGACTTGTATCAGGATTAACACTGGCAAGAAACAACCCACCTTGCTGTAGAACGAATCTGCCACTGTCCTCCCTCCCACATAAAAGGCAGTGGAGTCAGTGGCCATGCTGCGTTGTGTGTTCAATGTTGTATGGTGTGAATGCTTTGTGATAGTTAAACCTGTATCATCTCAGGGCTTTGTTTTCCTTTCTAGGGACTCCATTCTGAACCGGGTTCTGGGAGATGCACAACATATTATTGTTGATGCAGTAGTTTGAGGCTACGGGGCTTTGCTTTGTTTTGTTGTTTTACAGAAAGAGAAAGAAAGAAAGAACTCATCTCTAGTATGACATCTGTGTCAATATGTTGGCACCATGAACTTCATTAGCTGGTGAATTAGCTGGCAATAGTCCATCCAATGGCAGTGAGGGGAAAAATCTAGTATGAAATAGCCCTCATGCATTGTACCTTATGCCCAACCAATAATTCCAGGTGCCAGTGATTTGTAAGAGTGAACTATTGCTCCCATTGGCTAACCGAGCTCTGGGCACCAAGATCTGGCCTGTAGTGCATTCATTGGCTGCCAGAATTGTCACCACTCTGATCTTGTACACCCTAACAAAAGACTGAGTTGCATGATTATCCATGTGTGGTCTAGTGAGTCAGCTAGAGGACTGCAACTCAGGATACCTAGGTTCTATTCCTTACTTTGCCCAAGATTTTCTACGTGGCATTGGACAAGTCACTTACCTTCTCTGTGTCTCTATTCCCCCATCTGTAAAATGGAGATAATATTACCTGCCTCATGGGGGGAGATACTGTGGGACTTAAATCATTAATGTTTATAAAGGGATTTGAGATCCATGGAGGATACGGGCAAGGGATATTATTGATTATTATGTGGGCTGACAATGTGCTCATCACTGTACATACAAAGAGAAAGATGCAGTCCTTGCCCCAAGGAGCTCATAAATGTGCATCTACCACCAGTGCAGCTTAGAAAAATATTTGGCTTTTTTGCTCTGATCACGATTACCTAATTCAGATTCTCCTGTTCACTCTCTCTCCCCTTTGACTCCAAGTTTAAGCACTTCATCCTCCCCTACAAGGCTCTCTGCATACCTTACTCCACCCCCATCTCCACCTGTTCTCTCCCCCACACACTTACACCTTGCCTCTCCCTTTGCATCATCTTATTTTCATCACTGTGCTTCATTCCGTGCTACTCTGGAACTCCCTCAGGCTCATCCTGTGCAATGTATCCACCAACTCGTCCTTCAGATTCCACCTTGTAGCACACATCAGCCATGAGGCTTCCAGTCAGAACCGTGGTTTTTTATTTATTTAAAGCATTTAAGAAAAAACCCCACCAACATGGTGTGATAAAGCCACTCTCTAGGCGTGCAGTACTTTGTGGCTCTCTACTATGCTGGCTGGCTTAGAGAAAAATCCTCATCGGGCAGGGCCCATGTCTCCTCCATATTCTGTACAGCACTGAGCATACTCACCTAGTTCTCAGTGATCAGGGCGTGCAGCAGAGCCAGTCTGCTGTGCTGGCCTGCAGCAGGCTACCTGAATGCCTGCATCACCTGATTAGTCAGGAAGGGCAGCTCCTGGCTGTTAGCCCAGCAGCACCATCCTTCTAGCTGCTCAGTGCATTCCTGCGTGCAGCTGTGATCTCCTCTGTTCCTACTGCTCCTCTCCTGCACCAGCCCTGCTCCTAGTCCTGTTTGTGCCTTGTTCCTCAAGCTTCTTCCTCCTCAGTGCTTGCTACGACAACTTGCTCCTGGCTCCGGTTTCCTCACCCAGACTCTGGATCTGACCCTTGGTATGACTACTTGTTTCTCACTTATTGCCTGGCTATCACTTCCTTGTTCTGACTCTGAGTCCTGGTTCCTGACTCTAGTTGTGGCCTTAGGATTGGATCTACTTCCCAGCATCTGCTTTAATTGCTAGGTCTGATTCCTGCTCTGACCACAGCTTGGTCTCTGCTGCAGGGAGAGGGTTACATGTGATTGTGCTGCAGTTTGGTTAATGTTTTTAAGGGATTATCTTTCTAGTTGTTTATTTTTGAAAGGCTTTATGGAAAAAGTGAGTTTTCACAAGGGAATGAATGAATGAATAATGGACTGCATGGAAAAAGGTGCAAAAACTCATGTGAAGAGGAGGAAGTCGAGTTGGCTGGCAGAAAGCAGCAGCCCAGAACACTGTGGCCAGCTGTGCTGAGCACCTGGACAACTAAAGTTGGATGGAAAATGGGGGCAGGTTGGGCAGAAATGTTTGACTTTTTGTTGAGAAACCAAAAACCCAATTTGGGGGTAGGTGGGAAAAAACTACTCAAAGCTCCACAGTTATTGGATTTCAGCCAAACATATTCAATATGAGATTTTTTTGGTTTTTCAATAAAAAAGTCAAACATTGTTTTAGGAAATCAGACACTATCTGCAAAACCTTTTGCTTTCCAAACTCCCGCTTTTCTGTCAAAAAAACATTTTGACAGAAAATTTTCAACCAGCCCCATTTGGAGCTCTGCAAATGTACCTCAATCCTGACTCACAGTGCTCTCTGCTGTTCCAGTTCTGGACCTCCATGAAGCTATGCCAATGCTGTCATAAATGGATAGGTAAGGTAAGGGTTAAGTTTCTTTTACCTGAAAAGGGTAACCGAACACCTGACCAGAGGACCAATCAGAGAACTGGATTGTTTAAAGTCAGGGGTGGGAATAGGCAGGGGCAGGCTGAATTTGGGGATACCGGGGTCTTGTTGTTTTTTCTTAGCTATGAGGAACAAGTCTTCTCTTCTAATCTCTCCTAATACTGTCTTCTAAACATCTGTAGTACCCAGGAACCGCAAAGTAATTCAGCTATGAGGTCTTGGGGTGTATTATTCTGTATGTATTTTTGTGCTGGTTAATTGGCTACTTTTAAATCAGACTGTTCTTTTATATTTTCTTAAGCAAGAGCCTGTATTGAGTTCTTAATGCAAGATGATTGTTTTATATTTTCTTCTTTTTTCTATAAAGTTTCTTGTTAACTTTGGAAGAGTTTTTTTCCTAGGGAGGCAAAGGAAAGCCAGTGCTGTGTTGGCTATTTTCCTATGGGTCCAGGGAAGAGCAGACTACGGGGAAGAGACGAAGAATTCTCTCTGTTTCTGGTGTTACAGTTTTTCCCATTCTGGAGCAAGGGGGGTGGCAGAGCCCAGCTGTGGGTATTTGCATCTCCATTGTCCTGAGGGAAGCAGAAAGCTGGTTTGGGTCACACAGGTTAGCCGCGAGGCAGCCGATAAGGAGGGGGAAGGGGTTATTTCCCTGCTTTAGCATCCAAGGGATTGGGAATCTGGGGTCCACCAAGGGAGGTTGGGGACACCAGAGGGAGGAAAGGGGGGATCAGGCCCATAGATTAATTCTGATCTGGTGGCAGCGAGAATATCCAGCGGTAGTGAGCTTGGGGGGTTCGGGAAGCCAATTGGACAAAGTCCAGGTTGGACAGGACCGACTGTTGGACACAAAGTCCAGGCTTGGGACTGGACGGCTAGATTACCACAAATGCATTTCAGTCCTGATCTATCATGGATCCTGTCATTTCCAGTCCAGCTTCACATCCATGCATTTCCAATCAGACCTTAGTCGACCTGTAACATCACTGTCTGCTGTTCCAGTCTTGTACCTCTCCAGATCACAGTCTGCCAAATATATTAATTTGACTGGTGATTTTGGGAGGTGGACAAATATCCCTCCTGGGACTAGGATGAGATCACCAAATGCTATTCACTGGAAGCTGGAGCCGGTTTGAAGCCAGCAGCCTCTAAGAGGTGAGAGTGCACCGAGCCACGATGCCAGCTGGCCTGCCTGCTCTAGTTGCAAGGAGCCGCTTTGTACTCTGGCTTTACTGATGCGGAGAGAACATTTTGAACCGTCTAAGCCTTGTAACCTTGTATCTCTGGCACACGAGCTGCAGCAGCAGCAGCACGCTGCCGAACATAACAACAAAAGGAAAAGATGGAATTAAATAATAATTTAAAATTAGGGTTCTCATTCAGCGCAAGGGGCTTTAGTAACATTATTTCCAGAGCTGTTGAAACATTTGGAGAATAATGGATTCAACACCTTTGTTCGAGTCTATGGCTGAACAAAGTATTTGCCAGTAATTTTATTCATGATTTGTCCAGCTCTAGTTACTTCCTCTAATGCGCATGACTAAAGAACATTAGTAGATCCTGCACTCACACTCAGATGTAGAGGATCCAATCCCAGGCATCTAGCAAGGAACTACCTCCCCAAGGCTGATTTTCAACCAGCTTTACCCAGAGTCACTGAGAGCAGAATTGACCCATGACTTTTAGAATGATTCATCTTTCACCTCATCAATAGGAGGGGAGAAAGGGGAAAACTGATGAAAGTTATTTTGTTCCTCCTGACAAACATTTGTCTTCAAGTCTCAGTTGTTGGGGCAGTAACCAGTAGCCCACTGGATGGGCACTATAAATGTTGCCTAGCAACACCATATCTCAAGGGAAGGCTGTCAAAGGCTGAAGGATCTAAGACAGTGAGAAAGAAACAGTGTCACACCAGGAACTCGTCCTGTCTGGCCCAGTTACAAGCGACACACGCAACATCTCAGTAATTGTCGTCGATTCTGGCCAACAAAGTCCTTGTGATGAATAGGAGAATAGCTGCAGCTCATAAATGGTGATGTGTCACCCACTTGCTCCCTAAGTACAAAGACTTGGAGCTATTCATATCTGAAGGTCACTCACCCTTATTCAAATTAGTTGGCAAGGGCAAACCTGAAATGCTCAAAGGTGTCTATTCAAATAAACACCA
The DNA here is from genome assembly GCF_003597395.2 of Chelonoidis abingdonii. Lineage (NCBI taxonomy): Eukaryota > Metazoa > Chordata > Testudines > Testudinidae > Chelonoidis > Chelonoidis abingdonii. Next base: position 72,409,740 of record NC_133777.1, on the reverse strand, counting down.
GGGGCAGGAAGGAATTATTGTCATGTGCAGCCCTGCAGTTTCCTAACTGCCTTCTTCTGAGTATCAAGTCTTGTCACTGCTGAGGTGAGATGCTAGGATACATGGACAACAGACTGGCGTGGCAGAATTCAACTACATCCTGTTAGCGACTGTTTCCAGATTATTTCTAGGCCTCTCCTAGAGGAAAATAACATCAGTAGAATGTAATCTCATTCTGTGCACAAAGTACAACGGGCACCTCAGGCCAGGGAGTCACTAGAGTCTGGGGACTTCAGCATCAAGAGATCATAAGTAAGCTCTCTGGGCAATAAGCAAGCCTGGGTTTGGGAGACCAGAGAACATGTTGTGCAATGCAGGAAAATTCTTCTTGCGATGGAGAGATGGCAGTCTGTAGTCCTGGCAATGACAGGTCAAAAGGGTGTTTGAACTAGGAACTTTCATGCTAAAGCACGAACCTTGAGAGCTTGAGCTAACGAACATCATCATTAACTTGTAGCTTTAGTAAAGCTTAGAGGGTCAGGTCTAATACGTCTGCTATAGGAGTTCTGCAGAAATAGATTCTGTGTACAAGAAACATGAGGTGAAGCACAGGGAAAATCCGTGTGTGCAAAGAAAATCACATTGATCAGTGTTGCAGTTACTAACATAGGCAAACTTGACTTTCATACCAAAGCCCAACCATTTACATGGTGTGCTCTGCAACAAAACCACCCGTTCCTGGGTAGTGCGCTCAAGGGAACTGCATTACACCACTCTCCAGTGTTTTCTACAGAGCCTTGAAGTTGTCTGGTAGCCATAAGCTATGTAAGTCCTAAATCACAGGAACTAAGATAGAAGGATTGTATATGACTGCTTTGATAGCATTTCCTGGATCAGACCTCTCAAGCATTTCCTTATCTCTCCATTTGCTCCCAAGTTACTTCTGTTCTGCACAAACGTGGTGTCCCTTTACTTCATTGCTGAAAATTTGTCCCTCAAATGCAGACTCAGGTGGCTGAGGCCAGAAAAGTTATTTGTGAAACACCCCTGCCCACCCAGTTAGTACATGTTACGGGACTCCAGTGCTGCCAATCCACTGAGGATGTTGTCTGGAACTGTCCCTGAGAAGGCATCTGAAGCTGTAACATTTCTTTTAGCTCTGAAGGTCCCAGTTTAGTCCCAAGTGTATCGCCAAAATGGTGGCAGTCACATTTGCACTCTCACGGTACCTGAAGATTCCTGCATGCTTTCGTATCCTTCACTTGGAGTTTCTCAACTGTTTGTCCTACACTGGGCCATGGGAAGTGCAGAAGTTAATCCTGGATCCTGCCCGTTTCAGCACCCCATTTGAGTGTACACAAAGCTGTGATGGAAATGTTGCTGAGTCACTGGATGTGGAACTACCCTGAAAACTCGTATAAAATCCCTCTTATGTCTACAAATAAATGCATCCTCTTTGTTCTTCCTTTTGTGTAAATAAGCCAATGAGTTGCATAATAATTCTCATATCATTCCTTTATTTTTTTAATTGAGACTTTGCCTTTGTAAACTCTTTTCCCTCCTTCACCATCTCTGTCTCTTACACTAATTTACAATTAAACAGCATTCCGGAGGGGGTTTCTTTACTGTGTGACTGATGCGGGGCCCATTCTGCTCTTGCTCAGTCCAGTTTTATGCTGCTTTCATGCCTGATTTACACCAGATGAGAGAGGACAACTTGGGCCACGTTCCTCCCTTCTCCTCTTTTCTGTCCCTTTCCTCATGTCTCTTGCTTTACGAGCGCCCCATCTTCAAAGAGAAACACAGTCCACAAAGACAAATTGCCAGGGATACTATCAGGCTGGCCTCCCAGTCAATCAACCTTCTTCGGGTCTTAGAGTGCGGGAGTCACATCCATCCTTCTATCCCTGATAGCTGGTGGGCATCTGGCATTCCTGCAGGGATGGTGATTCAGAACTCAGTGTCGCACCTCCTGGGAGGAAGGAGGAGGGAGGAAATTAGAGCAGGAATGCTTCCCAGACTATATATATCTTTCATGGAGGCACAGTGGCCCAAACTACACTCAGCCCTTGGCCTGATATGAATGGGATACGCCATTTAAACAGGCCAACGAAGGACCACCCTTCCTCACAGATGAACAGCCATACTGCCTTCCCGTTCGCTTCATAACAGTGGCTGCCTGATTGCAACTTCACCTCCTTCACACCCCGTCTGGCTTCACTGCACTCACACACACACCAAGCACTTGCTGACTGCCCCTCTTGACTCATCCCTCCCAGTGCTACCAACGCCACTCTCATGACTACTCCTCACTGCTGATTGATTATTAGCTGGTGCCCCTACTTCTGGCTGATTGGCCAAAATTACATTCTTCAGGCTGGACAGTAGTAGGCAATGTGATGCACTGCCTGGCCCAGCAGAGATTGGGATTTGGGTTGCAGGCTTATGGCCGAATTCCGTGTCTTCCTACTGATCCCCAGTAACTTTACTCCAGGTGTGCCTTCTCTCTCAGTGTGTCTTTCTCATTACACAAGCAGGAGGAAGCCAAGAAGACCTAAAAAATGTCACTTTTGTCTCTTAGCAAGCCGGGGTGACATCTCAGTGCCGAAGAGTCCATAACAGGGCCTACTCGTGCTCTGGAATGATGATACCATTTATAAAATAACTGCCTTTGATTAAAATGTAAGGACATCATCTTTTGTTGTTGTAATGAGGGCTGCAGGCTATGGTCTTTCATGTCTTTCTTTTGATTTGTCTGCTTTTTTCCATTCCCCTTCCCAATTAGCTGCCCTTTCCAGTACAAGCAAAATTTGTTAATTTCCATGTGCATGCAAAACCTGCCTGGCACACACAGGCATCCTAGTGACCTTTGAATGGGGATCCAGCCTTGAGAGCAAGCAGGCACACGAGTCCCTCTCACTAGCTGTCCCAGTCCTCCACCTTGCAAACCCACAGGTGAGAGAATTCCACACTGCTACACAACTCACAGCCAGAGTGCGAGGCACAGAGATTTGGTGATATGAAAAACATACAGTAGTGTCTAACTAAGACCATCCAAACCCATTTCAGTGGTGAACTCATCCGGGTCTCTGTAGGTTAATGGGATTCCCTGTTTCACTTAACCACATTCTGTGTGGCTCTCTACAATTCAATCTTTGCAAAGGTTTGAAGTATTTTCCTCTTCCAGCCTATATTAATCTAGTAGCAGTGAGGCAAAATGGAAGCTCTTAAGGGAGCTCAGGGACTTCCTCGAATGAAACTGCATAGCTGATTGTGCTGCTGGATAAGCCTACATGATGATTGAGTATTACTATCCATTCTTTGTGCAGTGCACTGTTATCTGCACCGAACGTGGCTAAGGAGTTTCATCTGTTAAGCTCAAAGCTTGTAAAGGCAGTGAGCATTGTTATCCACAAAAGAGAAGCAGAGGCTAAAATAGTTGAGTGACTTGAGCAAGTTCATACAACAATCAACAGCAGAGCTAGGATGAGACCCAACTTTCCTGACTGACAGCTAGGGCCTCGCTACTGGACCACACTGCTCTTCTTATACTAGGCTTTTCAAAAAGGTGTCATAGCCCATGTGCCATGAGGAGGTTGACCTCCCCATTAGCCAGCTTTATAGCTCACTCCAATGTGGTGGTTAATGGTCCTCATTAGAAGATGTACTTTTTCCAGTCTCATCTCTAGTTATTTCTGATGTATGGCAGACATGGTTCCATTCATCCCTACCACCTTTCCTAACTGGGAATGCCTCCCAAAGCATGACACATCTCTAGGCAACCTTGTGGCACTCTCACTGAAACAGTAGAGATCTAGAGGCTGGGTTTCATTTCAGTCTCCTTACAACCGTTCTCCCAATAGTCTCCGAGTTTCCGTTAGTGTGAAAAATGGAACCAGGGTGTTCAGCCCCAAGAATAGGAGTGTTAAAATGATGTTGGAGAAAATGTTTCTCTGGGGAAGCTCATAGCCCCTTCCAGATGGGAAAACACATTATGAAGAAGGTCCTTGGTACAGCTGAAATAAGTGACTCAATGTTCCAGTGTCCAATAAATCAAGCCCACCTGTGCGCTCCAGCAAATTACAGCGCTTAGGATAGGGGTGGCAACCTGTGGCTCTGGAGCCACATGCGGCTCTCAGAATTAATGTGGATCCTTATATATAGGCCCCTGACTCCAGGGCGGGAGCTACAGGCACCAACTTTCAGTGTGCTCACAGCTCAACCCTGGCTTGCACAGGCTGCCCCTCTACCCTTCCCTGACCTGTTGTGCCCTTGCTCCTCACCCTCCCCCCGAGCAGCTCTGCACCCCATGAACGGCTGATCGGAGGTGCGGGAAAGGGGGAGTGCGGTATCGGCGGGGCTGCTGGTGGCGGGGAACTGGAAGCGGTGGGGAGCTGATAGGGGCTGTGCATAGAGTACTTGGGCTCTTTGGCATGTAACTGGTAAATGTTGGGCCTTCTCAGCGTCATATTGATTGCCACCCGTGTTAGGAGATTGTATCATTAATGATTTTGTAAACAGCCAGAGCAAGAGGAAAAT